>NC_047104.1:16942021-17094397 GCF_902500255.1 Thalassophryne amazonica
ACAGTGGTTTTTCAGAAGTAGAAGGAACTGGGAGACTAGTCAGGATTGAGGGAAAGATGAATGCAGCAATGTACAGAGACATCCTGGATGAAAACCTGCTCCAGAGCGCTCTCGACCTCAGACTGGGGCAACGGTTCATCTTTCAGCAGGACAAAGACCCTAAGCACTAGGCATGTGGAGATTAATCGATACAAATCAGTATTGAGATATAAACGTGCGCGATGCGAGTGCATTGATTCAATTGACGGGTGAAATTGTGATGGATCACTCGCTGCCTGCTAGCATCAATTTTTTTCTGATGCACATTGAATGCACCACAGACTGAAGCCAGAAAGTAGATTTCTACCACAACAAAAATGATGACATCAATAGCCTTTTGCTTAATGATTCCCTTATCGGTCCTTCCGTTCGGGATAACGGAGCAGCCGTTGTTTTTGAGGGTGTTTATCGAGAAATGACCATTTCACTATGTTGATTGTGGACTACAGTGGGGCTGCTTGAAGCTTGAAGCAACGAAGCAGCACTTTGACCCACTGTTCGCTGGTTCTCTGCTTCACTTCCAGCGGCAGGTCCGCAATTTCTTCATCAACCCCTCTCAAAACCATTTAAAGATGTCAACTGTGAGTCACTTTTATGTGGACTAAAGTCATGAACTGGGACTCTTGTCCTGTTGCGTGCGTTTTACGCGATGGTTCTCTGGCATGAGCACCAGTCGGTGTGTAAACTGAAGTTGTCCATCAGGTAAAGGAAATAATAATAATAATAATATCCTAATTGCGCAACTCCAAAGGGTCGTGCAGATTTGATTAGAATTAATAACTTCAGAGCGAATTGCTGTTTTAAATCAAATGACACCTCTTTCCAAACATTATAATAACAATAACAATAAACTACAACTGACCAAACCCAATTTTTTCCTAAAATGATACATCTTCCGTTTTTTTATGAATTCCATCCTGATGTGCAGCGCAGCCTACTGAAGAGCTCAGTTCAGAGTCTATGGAGTTACATTTGTGTCATTAATATCTGAAATGAAATGCTTTTGTCAGAAACTACAGATCATTTCTATTTCTGTCCAGAGATCATGGATCCATCATGTACATCAAGGATCCAGTGAACATGTACAGATTCTACTGATTTTTATTTATGTCCAGAGATCAAGGGTCCAGTGACCAATTTCATATTTATTTACTTTAAGACTCAATAAATGTTGTTGACATAGAAAACCTGTAAAAGCCTACTTTTAGTACACCAAAAATTCACAAGAGGTATTGATAAGGGAATTGATAAAGAATCGGGTCGATAAACAGAATCGATAATGTCATCGATGTTGATAAAATCTTATCAATAACCATCATTAATCGTATCACATTAGGAGGAATTGAATCGCCATCAAATACATATCAAATTGCATCGAATCATCAGTATCTTCATATATCGCTATATGATACATATAGCGATACATAGTGCATTGCGGTGCGTATTGAATCGTTGTCAGTGATGAGATTCATATGCCTACTAAGCACACAGGCAAAATATCAAAGGCTTCAGGAAACTCCGTGAATGTCCTTGAGTGGTCCAGCCAGAGCCCAGACCTGAATCTGACTGAACGTCTCTGGAGAGATCTGAAAATGTCTGTGCACCGACGCTCTCCATCCAACCTGCTGGAGCTTGAGAGATGCTGCAAACTGGAATGGACAAAACTGTCCAAAGATAGGTGCACCAAGCTTGTGGCGTCATATTCAAGAACACTTGAGGCTGTAATTGCTGTCAAAGGTGCATCAACAAAGTATTGAGCAAAGGGTGTGAATACTTATGTACCTATGGTTTCTTAGTTTTTTATTTTTAATAAATTTGCAAAATTGAAAAAAACAATTTTTTTTTCATGTTGTGATTATGGGGTGTTGTGAGTAGAGGTTTGAGGGAAGAAAAATATTTGCTCCATTTTGGAATAAGGCTGTAACATAACACAATGTGGAAAAAGTGAAGCGCTGTGAATACTTTCCAGTTGCACCGTAAAGCTGTAACTGGTGATGCAACAGGCTAAGTTTCGCTCTCTACAGTCTCTCAGTCACATCCATATTTTCTGTGGATGAACGCTAGAACGCTTTATGTGTTTTCATGGGTGACTTGGTAGCTTTCCTCATCAATTTCCTTCTTGCACAGACTAATAGTAGCAGTAGTAGTAGAACCTGACGGGGCTGTTTGGATGCAATTACTGTACCATCAATTTAAAGCTCACAGTCTGAACAGTGACCTTATGTTCCGTGTTTGCTTTCAACTGTAATGTTGCCATGACAGCTGAAATTTTCTAAATGTTGATGTCCACATATTTATTAAAATATGTTTTTAAATGTATCCATTATTATGTTCATCACCAGCTGACCTGAAACTGTCAGTGCATGGATGCACTGCACTCATGCTTAAAATACTGAATGACTGATTTTTTTTTTTTTTTTAAGTTACCCCATCTAAGAAAAATAAATAAATAAATTGACTTTACTAATGTAATGTGATGTGACCAATCGCAGCACGTTGTGAGATCCAGTTGTCACCACACTCTCACCTGCAACACTCGCTTGGGCAGACCAGTTTTATGAGCAAGGCATGTCCAGTCTTTTCCATCAGGGTTGTGCTTCCGGGCAAAGTAAGATTCCAGCATCCTAACTTGCTCACTGCGGAAACACGTCCTGATGCGCTTTGTTCTCCGGCGAGCCTGCTCTCCTGCGATTCTGTCATCCAGTATGGGCTCTGGACTGTTCAAAGACACCTCTCCTTCTCCTGAGATCTGACTGTGAGCTGTCTCAAGGTTCACTTCATGCCGTCATACAAGGAAATAAGATGCAGAAGTTGAGACACAGAAAGACCTTCTCAGATAACCAGATTTTTATATTCACAGCCCAATGCACAATTCTACAAAAACAACAAATTGAGTGCATTATCGTGATGTAGTGAGATGTACCATTTACAAGCATGGGCACATGTGCACATGAGCACGTGTGTTCACTGAAACAAAGATGTGACACATACTGAAGACAACGTGACTGACTGAATGGGTTGTACACATCACCCAAAAAGTATCACCACAGGGCTCATCTACGGGAGCACATTGGATGGACTCTAAATGTTGTTGGCAGGTGCTGTGCTTCTGTCTCAAAGCTCATTATCTGTCTACGTTTGCTCCAGAAACTAAATCAATGGAGCGCTTTATAAAAATTCACTCACTGGGATGAAGTGCTCCAGGCACCAGGCCTGTGTTTTTATGCCAGAAGTGATTTTTTAATATGGAAACATTTTTAGATTAAAGCTCTAGTTGGATTCATTTTATTAGGGGAGGTGGGATAAGGTAATTATCACCAAGTGCACTCAAGTACTGGCAAAACTTCTAGCAACTTTTATCTTCTGTAAAACGATCCATAAAAATGAACTCAGGTTACATTAAATGTGTGGCAGAGACGATGACGCTGATTACAATTTTCTTTTTTAATGCTTAATTAGCAGCAGTTAATGAGCGTGTATGCGTAACCAGCTGCTACAGTACAAACAAATACCTAAATCAATAATCTGCAGAAGAAATGACCAAATAGCAGAACATAATCTGAAACAATAGTTCACATGCACCACGCAAATCCAAACCAATCAGAGTCATTTCCTCACCTTCTTTTGGACAGGGTGTGAAGTTGGGATTGTGGGGTGATTGACAGCAGATGTTCTGGCTCTGCAGACGGCACTGATCCTGTGACTGCAATTTCACATCACACTCCTGAAACATGAATTTCTTATAATGACGACAGAACATATTTGGCAGCTTTTCACCGATCGAACAAATAAACAAATGCAGAACTCAACAGAGCACACTCAGTGTAAACACATTTTGGCATTTTTGAACAAGCTTATTGGGATATGTGTGTGAAACTCACCATATTACAGTGCAGGCAGCAACCAGCATTTTGTTAAAAATCGCTGGCCTTGAATTAAGGCAGGGGTCAGCCGCATGTGGCTCTTTAACCCTTCCGCAGTGGCTCCCTGTACCTTAAAGGCTCTGTGTCTCTGAAGCTTTTTCTTTTGTTGTCCTGTGCGACAGCATCTTTTAATTTGAAAATCTCAGAGGATTTCAGACTGACGCTGTGACGGAACTGTAGCACCTCTGCAGGCAACCAATCACACGGAGTATCTGCACGAAGGCAGGAACTTTGTAGGCTACATTCTGCTAAGTAGCCTACAAAGGCTAGTTAGAACTAGAGGTGGGCGACACCGGGAATTTTGGTATTGATCCGATACCAAGTAAATATAGGCCCAGTATCGCCGATATTGATACCGATACTTTTTCATCTTTAAGCTTAGATCCAAAGGATCCAAAAGACCCAGGATCGAATTTTGCCAAACATTGTACGTGACAACAAAATACTTTATCACAATCAACATTTTTATTTAAAAAAATATCACTCAATGCAACTTAAAAAAAATCTCCTGACGTAGAGGGCTGACTCGAGGAGAGCGATGAGTGGGTGGGCCAGGCTGAGCCTACCTGCATGGCTGTTGGCTGGCGCCGCTGAGCCATGTCACGGTGCAACAACAAAAGACCAGAGGGGGGAGGGTGGGCTGCTCTGTGTTGTGACACAGCGCAGTGCTGCTCTTACAGAGATTAGACTTTGATGAATCTGCATACGCTGAAGTCGGTGCGTGTGAGAGAGAAAAAACCTTAAGTATTGATCTTATTACACGAGGATCGTTCCAATATCGGTACCAACATTGGTATCGATATTATCGATATTAGGATCGATCCGCCCACCTCTAGTTAGAACATCAATGCATGTGAGACAGCGAGTGCAGAGCAGAGAGGGAGGATTTTAAGCTGAGTGTGATGCAACATGGTCAGAAAACAAACTGTGGAGCCACCTTATTTCTTGCTCCACTTTCACTACCGGTGCGGTGCTGACTGTACTGTCCTGTTCACACCATGTACACGTTGGCGACAATTATACTGAATTTATGAGACGACACTGATGTCAATTTATGCATTAAGCATCATCACAGACAAATTAAATCATCAAAACACCTTAAAAGATGAGAATATATGAACGAACTGAATAAAAATCATGCATACGAGCAGAAATCAGAAGCAGAAATCTCTGAGCTTTAATAGGCTGTTATTTTCCAAAGGTATTTATTTTAGATCTTGAGTTAATGTAGTTATTTGATGTTCAATCACAAAATGTGACCAAGGAGGAATAAAAAACAGGATGACTTCATCACACTAAAATGAACTCGAGTCGTAATAAAAATATAAGATGGCTGATTTTTATGTTATTTTTCAAAGTTATTAAGCTGCAGCTTTATGTTTTATGTATTTCAAAATAAGTTACCTCTTATTTTATTCATACTTATTTAAAAAAAACACGGGGAGTCAAATCAGTCAGTTCAGTTCAGTCTGTTCAGTTTATATCAAAGTTTTCCTGCACACGTCTGTATTGTTTCCTTCTTTATGAGAGTTTGGTGTTTGCGTTTATTCTACAAAGTTAAAAAAAAAAACAATAAAATGTTAACACCAGTTCTGTAATTTCAAAAATGCAACAGAAAACAACCACAAATCAGAAAAAGTTAGGACTATATGTAAAATGAAGATAAAAATAAAAATGTTGCACTTGTCCCCATTTCTCCACTCACACCCACAGAAGCCATAAAATCTTTCAGAGTTGTGTGTTGGTGGCTTCCCTCACTCGTCTCCTTCCAGCATAGACATTTAGTTTTTGAGAGCTGCCTACCAGATACAGATTTACCATAAAGCACCACACTGTTTGTATTTTGGAATGATCGACGTAAATGAAGTCTAAGAAATATTCAGCAAGTTGGAAATGTTCTTGTATTCATCCCCTGACATTTCTTAAGAAAACTGGCTGTAAAAATTATGAATTAATTCTTACATTTAGAATAAACTGCCCTGTGCCAACTTATTTTTTTCTTGGAAAATGCTGCAGGCCTTGTAGGAATGGATTAACAAATAAAGCTGACCTCACAAAACATGAAATATGTTGGTTTTATACAGTTTGCAGTAAATAGAAGCCGAAGAAAATGTCAAGACATTATAAAAAGCAAAAAACATTGAGTTTTAACAATGTTTTTCTCCTTTTCCGTATCTGACGTGATAGTGTCATCCGTTTGTCCTGTGATCTTATTGTGACAATGTGGCTGGCTTTGTACAAGCCCCAGTCAAGCAGCTACTATCGGTTTGTGTTAGTTTTTGTCTGACAAAAGTCCCTTTTCCATTCAGCAAAATGAGTTCCTTGTCAGAAAGGTGTGTGTGTGTGTGTGTGTGGTGTTCAAATCTTTGAAGGGAGTTCAGATTGAGATCTTTCATGCTGCCTGGACGTTTGTTTGCCATTTTCAGTGTGAGTGTGGTGCACAGAGAGAACACGCAGCATTTCTGGACCAAACATGGAGAAAACTGATTTCACGTCTCAGTGACAGACTGGATGTTTCACTGTTTTCAGTGAGAGGCTGATGGGAAAATTATTATTATTTTTTTTTTAATGTTAACGAGGAGGAATCATGGACAGCAAGAAACTGATTGTGTGTAAAGTTTGTGGTCTGCTGAGAAACATCATTGATCTCTGATAAATAATATGCAAAGTAACATCCAAAACAAGTAAAAAAAGAAAAAGAAAAAAAGTCCAAAACAAGCAAAGCCACCAGACCTGGGCTTTGGAAATGAAATAAAATGAAAAACCTATGTATAAGATCAAAGTGTTATCCTTTATTGTCCAGGTTTTGAGCTGCGGATGGACTTATTTATGCAGTGACTCATCCACTGACTACCTGATTCAGGCTGTTCAGGACTGTCCAATCGAGCGCTTGACTAACCTGGCAGGAAAAGCAGTAAGGATGGATGTTTGGATCACTGGACGTCACGGCCAAACTGGAGGCTGGGATTGTCTGGGGGCAGTGGGCACACTGACCACCTCCAAACATCCTAACAGGAGAAAGTGAGAAAGAGATGGGAAAAACATTTAAAATAAATAAATAAAACTAAACTCACCATATTTTCTGGAGTAGAAGTCCCATTTTTTTTTTCTTTTACTAGTTTGTTTAGTCCTGGGACTTACAGTAAAAAAATTCACACATTCATTATTAATAATAAAAAATTATAATGGATATTTATGTAGAACTTTCAAAATAATGAAATCACTGTACAATATAAACTGCAACAATAAAAGAAAAAAAAATGACAATACACTGCAACAAAACCCAAAAACCCAAAATAAAGAGCTGAAAATCCAAACAAAAGGTGTGACATATATGGATTTTTCCTCTTCAAGAGGCAATTTTTAACAGGTGCAATTTAGACTCCAAAAACAGTATGTGCTTACTACAACAAAGTTCTTATTTCTGGTCCTTTAGGCTTGGGAGATTAAAATGAACTTTCCGATTTGGCATGAAGGGAGCAGAAGACAATTAAATCTCAGAGACATGTTTAGAGATTTTCTCTGTCGAGAGCTGATCTCTAATCACAAACACAAAGCTGATGCTGCCGTCCTCAAACTCTATGCCATCCTCCAACGCTCCACCACCCTCTAATGTCCTCTCACGCTCCGCCGTCCCCTAACGCCCTGCCATCCCCTAATGCGTCAGAACACTCCACCGTCCCCTAATGCTTCCGCTGTCCCCAAATGCTAGAACGTACCGCTGTCCCTTAACGCTAAAATGCTCCACCGTCTCCTAACGCTCCATCATTCCATAAAGTTCTGATAAAATACACACAAAATCACTAGTAAATTACACTGGTCAACAACAACAACAAAAATTGTTGTATGGACTTTGAGAACTGATTCAGGATAATTTTGGGATGTTGAATCACATGATCCATATTGATGGATTACACAAATGTTTCTCATTCACTCATGAGTTTGATGCCACTAATCATACACAAAACCAAGTAGTAAGATTAAGAAATGTTGTAATTTTTAAACATATGTTTGACTGTAACAGCATTAGTTTCTTAACAGGAATGTTGGTTAATGTGTGACAGGTTCAGCATGTTACAGTTTAGTGAAGATTTTGTCCTGATTCTTCTTTATGTTAAGGTAGTTAACATGTCCACAACTTCTAAACAAAGGAAGTGTTGCAATGACCCAGATATTTTCTGTTATATCTTTGGTTGCTTCACTTTACCACCTCAAAGACGTAACATCAATACTTTTATCAAAAGAGTGTACCTTGCGTATTTCAGAGTACCACATGGTGATCAGGACATAAATTATGCGCCTCGCCAAGTTTGCACAATTTGTGTTGAAACACTGAGATCCTGGTATCAAGGAAAGAATACTAAGCTCAAATTTGGTGTGCCAATGGTTTGGAGAGAACCAAATAACCACTTAGATGACAGCTACTTCTGCTTTGTAAACATCAAAAGATTTAATAAGAAAAACAAACACCTGCCAGTATTCCATCTGCTATACGACCGGTTCCGCACAGTGACGAAATGCCCGTACCCATTTTCACCAAGCTCCCAGACATCGATGAGGATGAGTTTACTTGTTCCACGTCTTCATCCACTTATGATGATGAAGAAGAAGAAGAGGATATAGCGCATGAGGCATGGGATGCAGATCGAGTTTCTCTGTATAGCCAGTCCAAATTGAACAATCTGATCCGAGATTTAAATTTGCCAAAGCAATCTGCTTAACTGCTGGCTTCCAGGCTACAGGAGAAACATCTTCTCAAGACTGGAACAAACGTTTCATTTTGTCATAACAGAGAGGCAAAACTGAGAAAGTACTTCCACTCTGATGGCCAACCGTCGATTTCTATTTACTCACTAGATGGAGGACCAGGGCTAGAGCGCCGCCATCTTGGTTAGTGACTGACAACCAGACATAAATAGAAATCAATGGACACGATCAATGTTTTCAAGAGCGTTTGACCATAAATCTACATTTTTCCATGCTTATACATTTATTCAAACTCAGTTCCACATTTGTACAGCCAATATTTGTCAACACAAATACAGAAGAGGATCAGACTATTTATATAATAGATTTGAATGAATTTGTTAGTCCAGATGTTGTGAAGCAAGATAGAAAATAAAACCATCAGTTTGTCAAACACCCAATGTCTGCCATGACACGAGATACAAGTCTGATCCTTAATTAATTTCATTATGAAGTTAAAGATGGGAAATAATCAGGGGTGAAAGTAAGAGCTTCGCTCGCTTGCATCATATTAAAGACATGAATATTAAAGACTGCTCTTAACCCACCTGTGGCGCCGCTTTTATGTAGCGCTTCTCCGCAAAAATTTCAAATAAAATAAATATAATGAAACAGCTACGCCAGCCAGGGTGAAAGTAAGATTATTCAATCATTTCTGGACCAAGCTGAAAGAAATCCAAAAACACTTTACTGAAATATTCATATTCATATCATAGAGAATTTAATCTCATTTGTGTATATTCTTATATTAGTAGAATATATAATGTCAAAGTGACTGTCATGTGACCCACCAAATTGAGAGAAAAACATTTCCATTCTATGAATTTGCTCTTACAGAATATCTCAGGATGGAAAATTTGATGTGAAGAAAAAAACAGAGATTCATTAAAAAGGGATAAATTGAGACTTATGAAAGTGAGATTTCTAATTGAATCGCTAAACAAACGGTGAGATATGTATCACAACAAAGCAGTAAAACTGAAGTCACTACTACTACAGAATACAGATCGATACAAAAATAAATCATTTTCTAACCTTTATTCAGCAATTTTAGTCATTTCCTCACATCATTTATATTACATATAATACACACTTATGAAAGCTCACTCCACAATTTATTATTATTTATTTTTTTGTTTATTTAACCTTTATTTAACCAGCTGATACTCCTTTGTCAGCTTGTCGCAGCACCTGAATGCTGCACAACACAGCATTTTCAGATCACTTTAAGCCAAGTTTAAGGCAGCACATCATAGATTTGTATGCCTGACAACGAGGAATAGCGCTAAGCAAGAGCTCACAGGCTGCATCCGCCATCTGGTGGATTAATAGAAATCGATGTGGCCAACGTATTTACTGCACAGATGTTGAGGGACTTCTTCTTGCTGTGGGTATGCCTACATATCAATTAAGTGACTGGAGACTTTTTGTTGATAGCTCAAAAAGAAGCCTAAAATGTATCTTACTATAATCTGATAATCCACTAGATTTATGTTTTATTCACAGAGTGGTGAAGGACATGTAAGAATAAAAACAGAACCTGGAGAAAGTAGAAACTCAAAGAAGAAAATGAGGGAACCACTGGTTCAGTAAGTCATCTGGCAAGTTACATTCAAGGATTTGTACACATTAATGAAGAACCAAGACAGGAGATGCATGTTTAGTGTTTAACACATTCATAAGAACACTCTGTCACCCTGAAGGAGAACTACACAAACATCAAGGTTGTGTTTGAAAGACTGAAATACTGTGATCACCAGTGGTTAATCTGTGTGGATTTGAAAATGGTAAGTTCTTATTGGGACAACAAGGAGGTCACACCAAATACCCCTGGATTTATGCTACTGGGATAGTGGAGCTAACAAAGAGCTTTGGGTAAGAAAAGAATGGCCACCGAAAAATACAATGAAACTTGGAGAAAAGAATATCATAAACAACCCCATGATTGAAAAAAATATCACTCTACCACCACTGCACATCAAATTTGGACTAATGAAGTAGTTTATCAAAGCACTTGATTGTTCTGGAGACTGTTTTAGCTACATATGCTCAACCTTTCCAGGCCTTAGCTATGAGAGGAAAAAAGCAGGAATATTTGACAGGCCTCAGATCAAAACATTGCTCAAGGACCACAACTTCATGACTACAATGACCGCCGCTGAGGCTTGAGCTAGGATTGCATTTACTAATGTGGTGTATAACTTCCTTGGCAATAAGAAAGCTGACAATTATAGAGAGATGGTGGAGGACCTTCTCCTCAGCCTGCAAGAACTAGGGAGTAGGATCAGCTTTAAAGTGCACGACTTGCACAGCCACCTGAGCGAGTTTCTCGAGAACCTTAGTGACCTAAGTGAGGAGCAGGGCGAGCGTTTCCATCAGGACATCAAAGTGATGGAAGAACATTACCAAGGTCGATGGTGTCAGATTAGTGCTGGGGTTTGATGAGAGAGGTCTTATGCAGTTTATAAGAAATAAGCTACAAAAAAGAAAATTTATGATAGTGAGGAAAATAAGTATTTGAACACCCTGCGATTTTGCAAGTTCTCCCACTTAAGCCCAGGTTACACGTCGACGGTTTTGTCGGCGGGTAGTACGTAGACCGAAGTTCGCGGTAGTTCCAGCTGTTTTCGCGGTGGAAAGGGGCGGAGCATTTCGCCGGCATTTTGAGCGCCGTACTAGCCGCAAATACGCGGATAAAACGCCGCTAAATCCGCCAAATAAAGCTGCGTTTTGACGCCGTAGCATCCGGCACACGTCAGGCAACGGGGGTTAATACCCAGTTCTATCCTTTACAATCGCAGGTTAAGACGCGCGTGAGAACGGCGGTGTTCTGCTGCCGCTGATAAAGCCCTGTGTACCGCTGGATTTATCCAGGCAAATCCTGCGTTACTCCAGGAAATTTTGCATATAGGCACCGCCCCCAGAGTATAATAGGCTGAAGCAGCTGTCACTGCAGGGGGAGGGAGCTCATCTCTCAGCCTTTTCTTCTCCTTTCCTTTTCCCCTCCTCAACGTGTTGCTCGTCTCCACCACAGGGCTACCCTGTGCTTCTGAACCAGACCTCTTGGTAAGTCCTAGCCACTGCCAATTTTCTTTTAGAAGGCATACTGGAGCTTCTCTGCAAAAATATCTGGAGCTGGCCGCGACTGAGAGGCCTGCATGCAGCGCGCTAGCGTTTTTAAACTGACCGCCGCCTATCAGCCGTTTGGAACGCCATTAACCGGGAGGTGGCGTTTAGAACGGCATACTGTCCGCTAGCGCCGCCGTTTTGTCTTCCTCTGTCGCCGGTTAAAACGCCTTTGAGATCGCCGGTGTCAAATCAAATCAATTTTATTTATATAGCGCCAAATCACAACAAACAGTTGCCCCAAGGCGCTTTATATTGCAAGGCAAGGCCATACAATAATTACGGAAAAACCCCAACGGTCAAAACGACCCCCTGTGAGCAAGCACTTGGCAACAGTGGGAAGGAAAAACTCCCTTTTAACAGGAAGAAACCTCCAGCAGAACCAGGCTCAGGGAGGGGCAGTCTTCTGCTTGGGGCTGAGGGAGAGAATCAGGAAAAAGACATGCTGTGGAGGGGAGCAGAGATCAATCACTAATGATTAAATGCAGAGTGGTGCATACAGAGCAAAAAGAGAAAGAAACACACAGTGCATCATGGGAACCCCCCGGCAGTCTAAGTCTATAGCAGCATAAATAAGGGATGGTTCAGGGTCACCTGATCCAGCCCTAACTATAAGCTTTAGCAAAAAGGAAAGTTTTAAGCCTAATCTTAAAAGTAGAGAGGGTGTCTGTCTCCCTGATCCGAATTGGGAGCTGGTTCCAGAGGGGAGGAGCCTGAAAGCTGAAGGCTCTGCCTCCCATTCTACTCTTAAAAACCCTAGGAACTACAAGTAAGCCTGCAGTCTGAGAGCGAAGCGCTCTATTGGGGTGATATGGTACTATGAGGTCCCTAAGATAAGATGGGACCTGATTATTCAAAACCTTATAAGTAAGAAGAAGAATTTTAAATTCTATTCTAGAATTAACAGGAAGCCAATGAAGAGAGGCCAATATGGGTGAAATATGCTCTCTCCTTCTAGTCCCTGTCAGTACTCTAGCTGCAGCATTTTGAATCAACTGAAGGCTTTTCAGGGAACTTTTAGGACAACCTGATAATAATGAATTACAGTAGTCCAGCCTAGAGGAAATAAATGCATGAATTAGTTTTTCAGCATCACTCTGAGACAAGACCTTTCTAATTTTAGAGATATTGCGCAAATGCAAAAAAAAGCAGTCCTACATATTTGTTTAATATGTGCATTGAATGACATATCCTGATCAAAAATGACTTCAAGATTTCTCACAGTATTACTAGAGGTCAGGGTAATGCCATCCAGAGTAAGGATCTGGTTAGACACCATGTTTCTAAGATTTGTGGGGCCAAGTACAATAACTTCAGTTTTATCTGAGTTTAACAGCAGGAAATTAGAGGTCATCCATGTCTTTATGTCTGTAAGACAATCCTGCAGTTTAGCTAATCGGTGTGTGTCCTCTGGCTTCATGGATAGATAAAGCTGGGTATCATCTGCGTAACAATGAAAATTTAAGCAATGCTGTCTAATAATACTGCCTAAGGGAAGCATGTATAAAGTGAATAAAATTGGTGGTCTGTGTAGTCTGTGAAGAAGATTCCCCATTTACATGAACAAATTGTAATCTATTAGATAAATATGATTCAAACCACTGCAGCGCAGTGCCTTTAATACCTATAGCATGCGCTAATCTCTGTAATAAAATTTTATGGTCAACAGTATCAAAAGCAGCACTAAGGTCTAACAGAACAAGTACAGAGATGAGTCCTCTGTCTGAGGCCATAAGAAGATCATTTGTAACCTTCACTAATGCTATTTCTGTACTATGATGAATTCTAAACCCTGACTGAAACTCTTCAAATAGACCATTCCTCTGCAGATGATCAGTTAGCTGTTTTACAACTACCCTTTCAAGAATTTTTGAGAGAAAAGGAAGGTTGGAGATTGGCCTATAATTAGCTAAGATAGCTGGGTCAAGTGATGGCTTTTAAGTAATGGTTTAATTACTGCCACCTTAAAAGCCTGTGGTAAATAGCCAACTAATAAAGATAGATTGATCATATTTAAGACCAAAGCATTAATTAATGGTAGGGCTTCCTTGAGCAGCCTGGTAGGAATGGGGTCTAATAGACATGTTGATGGTTTGGAGGAAGTAACTAATGAAAGTAACTCAGACAGAACAATCAGAGAGAAAGAGTCTAACCAAATACCGGCATCACTGAAAGCAGCCAAAGAGAACGATATGTCTTTGGGATGGTTATGAGTAATTTTTTCTTTAATAGTTAAAATTTTATTAGCAAAGAAAGTCATGAAGTCATTACTAGTTAAAGTTAAAGGAATACTCTTTGTCAGCCTGGCTACAGTGCTGAAAAGAAACCTGGGGTTGTTCTTATTTTCTTCAATTAGTGATGAGTAGTAAGATGCCCTAGCTTTACGGAGGGCTTTTTTATAGAGCAACAGACTCTTTTTCCAGGCTAAGTGAAGATCTTCTAAATTAGTGAAACGCCATTTCCTCTCCAACTTATGGGTTATCTGCTTTAAGCTGCGAGTTTGTGAGTTATACCACGGAGTCAGGCACTTCTGATTTAAGGTTCTCTTTTTCAGAGGAGCTACAGCATCCAAAGTTGTCCTCAAAGAGGATATAAAACTATTGACGAGATAATCTATCTCACTCACAGAGTTTAGGTAGCTACTCTGCCCTGTGTTGGTATATGGCATTGGAGAACATAAAGAAGGAATCATATCCTTAAACCTAGTTACAGCGCTTTCTGAAAGACTTCTAGTGTAATGAAACTTATTCCCCACTGCTGGGTAGTCCATCAGAGTAAATGTAAATGTTATTAAGAAATGATCAGACAGAAGGGAGTTTTCAGGGAATACTGTTAAGTCTTCAATTTCCATACCATAAGTCAGAACAAGATCTAAGGTATGATTAAAGTGGTGGGTGGACTCATTTACATTTTGAGCAAAGCCAATCGAGTCCAACAATAGATTAAATGCAGTGTTGAGGCTGTCATTCTCAGCATCTGTGTGGATTTTAAAATCACCCACTATAATTATCTTATCTGAGCTAAGCACTAAGTCAGACAAAAGGTCCGAAAATTCACAGAGAAACTCACAGTAATGACCAGGTGGACGATAGATAACAACAAATAAAACTGGTTTTTGGGACTTCCAATTTGGATGGACAAGAGTAAGAGTCAAGCTTTCAAATGAATTACAGCTGTGTCTGGGTTTTTGATTAATTAATAAGCTGGAGTGGAAGATTGCTGCTAATCCTCCGCCTCGGCCCATGCTATGAGCGTTCTGACAGTTAGTGTGACTCGGGGGTGTTGACTCATTTAAACTAACATATTCATCCTGCTGTAACCAGGTTTCTGTAAGGCAGAATAAATCAATATGTTGATCAATTATTATATCATTTACCAACAGGGACTTAGAAGAGAGAGACCTAATGTTTAATAGACCACATTTAACTGTTTTAGTCTGTGGTGCAGTTGAAGGTGCTATATTATTTTTTCTTTTTGAATTTTTATGCTTAAATAGATTTTTGCTGGTTATTGGTAGTCTGGGAGCAGGCACCGTCTCTACGGGGATGGGGTAATGAGGGGATGGCAGGGGGAGAGAAGCTGCAGAGAGGTGTGTAAGACTACAACTCTGCTTCCTGGTCCCAACCCTGGATAGTCACGGTTTGGAGGATTTAAGAAAATTGGCCAGATTTCTAGAAATGAGAGCTGCTCCATCCAAAGTGGGATGGATGCCGTCTCTCCTAACAAGACCAGGTTTTCCCCAGAAGCTTTGCCAATTATCTATGAAGCCCACCTCATTTTTTGGACACCACTCAGACAGCCAGCAATTCAGGGAGAACATGCGGCTAAACATGTCACTCCCGGTCCGATTGGGGAGGGGCCCAGAGAAAACTACAGAGTCCGACATTGTTTTTGCAAAGTTACACACCGATTCAATGTTAATTTTAGTGACCTCCGATTGGCGTAACCGGGTGTCATTACTGCTGACGTGAATTACAATCTTACCAAATTTACGATTAGCCTTAGTCAGCAGTTTCAAATTTCCTTCAATGTCACCTGCTCTGGCCCCTGGAAGACAATTGACTATGGTTGCTGGTGTCGCTAACTTCACATTTCTCAAAACAGAGTCGCTAATAACCAGAGTTTGTTCCTCGGCGGGTGTGTCGCCGAGTGGGGAAAAACGGTTAGAGATGTGAACGGGTTGGCGGTGTACACTTGTGTTTAGGACTACGCTTCCTCCTCACAATCACCCAGTTGGCCTGCTTTCCCGGCTGCTCGGGATCTGCCGGAGGGGAACTAACGGCGGCTAAGCTACCTTGGGCCGCATCGACTACAGGGGCCTGGCTAGCTATAGGATTTTCCAAGGTGTGGAGCCGAGTCTCCAATTCGCCCAGCCTGGCCTCCAAAGCTACAAATAAGCTACACTTATTACAAGTACCATTACTGCTAAAGGAGGCCGAGGAATAACCAAACATTTCACACCCAGAGCAGAAAAGTGCGGGAGAGACAGGAGAAGCCGCCATGCTAAACCGGCTAAGAGCTAGTAGCTGCGCTAAGCTAGCAGATTCCTAAAAACACACAAAGTGAATAATGTGTAAATAATTTAGAGGTGATTCAGCAGAGGGAGTGCTTTAGTTAAGGCACGTGAAGGCACCTGATGACTTTTACACTGTGAAACAAATTGTTATCTCATTATCTAGATCAATCTAACTACGCAGATTAAACAGCTAACAGATACAGCAAAACATTGCTGTGCTCCGGAAGAGGAAGTGATACAATACCGCAGTGAGAGCCAACCACCACGACGTGGGCTCTATCACTGTTTTACACGCCATTGATTAGGGATACAATGCCGGCCACCAATTACGGCAGTGTAAACTGCGGCACTACAGGAAGGGGCAGGATGAAACGGCGATTAAAAAGTATCAAACGGCGTTGTTTGCGTTGTCTCCATCGTCACGCGAATTCTCCGCTAGCGCTCCCGGAATTATTTGACATGTTGAATAATTTTTTCGACGATTCCCGGTAAAGCCGGAACTAAGCCACGCCCCCCAGTGCCGGCGTTAACAACGGCGTGTGATCCTTAAGACAGCCAAAAACTCTTCCGGGATGCTTCCGGGAGCTCTTACCGTCTATGTGTAAACGGGGCTTTAGAAATCAAGGATGGGTCTGAAATTGTCATCTTAGGTGCATGTCCACTGTGAGAGATATAATCTAAAAAAAAATTCGGAAATCACAATGTATGTTTTTTTTAATTTATTTGCATGTTACTGCTGCAAATAAGTATTTCAACACCTGCCAATCAGCAGAAATTCTGGCCATCAAAGACCTGTTAGTCCGCCTCTAAAAAGTCGACCTCCACTCCACTTATTATTCCAAATTAGAAGCACCTATTTGAGGTCGTTAGCTGCATAAAGACACCTGTCCATCCCACACAATCAGTAAGACTCCAACTACTAGCATGGCTAAGACCAAAGAGCTGTCCAAAGACACCAGAGACAAAATTGTAGACCTCCACAAGGCTGGAAAGGGCTACAGGGCAATTGCCAAGCAGCTTGGTGAAAAAAGATCAACTGTTGGAGCAGTTATTAGAAAATGGAAGAAGCTAAACATGACTGTCAATCTCCCTCGGACTGGGGCTCCATGCAAGATCCTACCTCGTGGCGTATCAATGATCCTAAGAAACGTGAGGAATCAGCCCAGAACTGCACAGGAGGAGCTGGTCAGTGACCTGAAGAGAGCTGGCACCACTGTTTCCAAGGTTACTGTGGGTAATACACGAAGACGTCATGGGTTAAAATTGTGCATGGCAAGGAAGGTTCCCCTGCTTAAATCAGCACACGTCCAGGCCCGTCTTAAGTTTGTCCATGACCATTTGGATGATCTAGAGGAGTCATGGAAGAAAGTTATGTGGTCAGATGAGACCAAAATAGAACTTTTTGGTCTTAATTCCACTCGCCGTGTTTGGAGGACGAAGAATGCTGGGTACCATCCCAAAAACACTGTCCCTACTGTGAAGCATGGGGGTGGAAGCATCATGCTTTGGGGGTGTTGTTCTGCACATGGGACAGGACAACTGCACTGTATTAAGGAGAGGATGACTGGGGCCATGTATTGTGAGATTTTGGGGAACAACCTCTTTCCCTCGGTTAGAGCATTGAAGATGGGTCGTGGATGGGTCTTCCAACATGACAATGACCTGAAGCACACAGCAGGATAACCAAGGAGTGTCTCCGTAAGAAGCATATCAAGGTTCTGGAGTGGCCTAGCCAGTCTCCAGACCTAAACCCAATAGAAACTCTTTGGAGGTGTTGTGTGTTGGGGGGGGGGGGGGGGGGGGTGTGGCTGGACATTTTGGTGTTCTTTTCTTTTCTTTGCTCTCCAGGTGGTATGAAAACTGATTTGTCTGTGGAGAAGGTGCTGGCTGAAGAGTCCTTCACCCTCATCAACGTTATGTGCAGCACCTGTGGATGGTGCTCAGATGCAACCTTAAAGACTTTCAGCTGAAGCAGATAATTAGATGGCGTTCTGCATTTAAGCCATGTGTGATTCAAGCAGAATTGCCGGGAACTCGACCTTGTGGTGTTCGTTTGAGAGACGCTGAGGACCGTGCCTGGGTTTGACACATCGTGCCTGTGAAGGAAGAAGGGTGAGGGACACATGCTGTCAGCACACATCTGAGGTGAATAATTGTTTGACTAATTGTTGATAGTAACTTGGTATTTTGTTACGCAGTATATTTGAATTGTGATGAGAATTGTGCAGCTCGCTTCTCACTGCCGTGGCGTGCGGACAACTGATCCTCCACCTGTTGTGAGAAGCTGCTCATTTACATAAAGCTTAAATACAGACCTGAATGTGTTGCTGATAGTGTGTGCCTTTTGAAGGATACTGCTTGTAACTGCTGACTTACCTCACCTCTTCTATCCTTCACAGAGAGTCGGTTTGTCGTGTCCACCTGGGGGGTGTTTGGCGGTAAAAGTGAGTCCAGAAGCGCCGGGCTTCGATCCTTTTGGGCGCTGGAGAGCGTGCCAGCCTTCACTCCACCAGACTGACGCTGTTTTAGTTTGTACACGTTGTTATGCACCAAAGGGTGGAAGAAATAAATTGTTTTGTTATTGGAACCGCTTTCTGGTTATTTTAGCGCTGGGTTCCGTCAGACGCAGGTCCGCTCCTCAACCCGCGTCGACACATAACAGTAGGACCCAGCGGCAGAGGCGGTTCCATTCGCCGAATGAGTTCAAGAACACTTGGAGAAAATATGGGAGCAATTACAGCATCTCGCAAACCAAATTGAACAAACAGACGCCCGTGTTACGGAGCTTGCAGCGCAAGCTGTTCCGCTTCCTGCTGCTCCAGCTGCGGCACCATCGATACCGGTGCAGATAACTCCGTCTCCCAGAGATTCGGCGTCCGAACTGATTATTTGTCATCCGGAGTCTTATGCGGGAGATGTTGAAGCCTGTGCTTCGTTTTTGATGCAATGTTCTCTGGTGACGTATCTCCAGGGGTTCTGGGACAGGCGAAATAATACACAAAAAAACAAAAAAAAAAAAAACTTGTATGGGTTAATGTTTTGTTTCTTTGAATAGGGGTTATAATTTGTTTGGGGAGTCAGAGGCGTGTCTGGTGGAGTGAACGTTAGGCGGCTAGAAGCCCGTCTGGGCTCACTTGATCGTTATTTTTTTATGTGTATTTAGGGAATTTTCTGTTTGGGTTTTGGGGTCGTTTTGTTTTGTTGTTTTTTATTTCCCTACTTCCCTAACCCCAACCTCACTTGCCCCAAGACCGTTCGTCTTGTGGCTTGTGGGGTGGTGCAGGTTGGTCACGCTGAGCGTTCTCAGAAGACCTCTGCACCTAGGGGGGGGTTGTTAGGGGCGTTTTTCTTGGTTTGGTTAGGGCCCGGTTCCACTCCAGCCTCGGTGAGCCTTTGTACCGTTCGTCATTGGTGTTGCCGGGGTGTGGTGCAGCGGGAACATACCTCAGTCGGAGGGGTGGGCCGATCTGTTGCCGTTCGCCATTTCGGTAGTTCCACCCCTCCCGAGAGGCTGGGGTATGGTCGAGTTGGGGCACCGGACGTATTTCCGGTTTTCCGCTGCGCCTTGGGGTTGGGGCTGGGTTAGTTTTTCCTGTTCCCTTCCCCAGCTTAATGTTTTGTGCCGTTCACCAAAATTGAGCCGCCGAGGGGCTCTGGGAGGGACCTGGGGTCTTTCGGGGTGCCGGGGAAGGTAACAGGGTTTAACGGTTGTTTTATTTGCCCCCAGGGTTGTTTAGGGTAGTCCTCCGGGGGTTGGATTTTGATTTTGTTTTGTTTCCTTCCACGTTCCACCTCCAGGGTTGATGGGACGGTCCTCTGGGGGGGAATTGGCTTGTGGGGCCGACTGGCCAAGTGTGGCCGGGTCTGGGGTTCCGGGGTTGTGGGGAGGGTGCCTCCTGGGGTTTGATGGTACGGTCCTCTGGGGGGCGCCGTTTGCTCCATGTGTACCTGGGGACCTTTGTGGGATTCCGGTTCTGGCTATTCCTCCTGGAACTGGCGGTAAAGGCCTTCTGGGGGGTGTTGGGCTCTGCAAGTTGTTCTGGGGGGGTTGTTTGTTATTTTTCTTTTATACATTTATGTTTGTATTGTGTTTGTGGGGCTGTGTTGGGTTTTTGCATTTGGGAGTTTTTCTTTTCTTCCCGGGGTTGGATGGGACGGTCCCCTGGGGAGGTTTTGGGTGGGTTTTATGTTTTTTCTTGTATGTTGGATTGTATTAGGGACGGTTTTGGGGTTTTTGTTGATGCCAGCCGGCCTTCCAGCTGCGGTGCCCTGTCCTGCTGTCTGTGGTGGACCTTGGGGGCGTTATGCTGTCTGCTTCCTGACGAGGACCCCGGAGGGAGGTGCTGTTCTCGGACCTGGTCTGTTCGGTCGCCGGGAGGCTTCCCGTTAAAGGGGGGGTACTGTTGTGTGTTGGGGGTGTGTGGCTGGACATTTTGGTGTTCTTTTCTTTTCTTTGCTCTCCAGGTGGTATGAAAACTGATTTGTCTGTGGAGAAGGTGCTGGCTGAAGAGTCCTTCACCCTCATCAACGTTATGTGCAGCACCTGTGGATGGTGCTCACATGCAACCTTAAAGACTTTCAGCTGAAGCAGATAATTAGATGCCGTTCTGCATTTAAGCCATGTGTGATTCAAGCAGAATTGCCGGGAACTCGACCTTGTGGTGTTCGTTTGTGAGACGCTGAGGACCGCGCCTGGGTTTGACACATAGTGCCTGTGAAGGAAGAAGGGTGAGGGACACATGCTGTCAGCACACATCTGAGGTGAATAATTGTTTGACTAATTGTTGATAGTAACTTGGTATTTTGTTACGCAGTATATTTGAATTGTGATGAGAATTGTGCAGCTCGCTTCTCACTGCCGTGGCGTGCGGACAACTGATCCTCCACCTGTTGTGAGAAGCTGCTCATTTACATAAAGCTTAAATACAGACCTGAATGTGTTGCTGATAGTGTGTGCCTTTTGAAGGATATTGCTTGTAACTGCTGACTTACCTCACCTCTTCTATCCTTCGCAGAGAGTCGGTTTGTCGTGTCCACCTGGGGGGTGTTTGGCGGTAAAAGTGAGTCCAGAAGCACCGGGCTTCGATCCTTTTGGGCGCTGGAGAGCGTGCCAGCCTTCACTCCACCAGACTGAAGCTGTTTTAGTTTGTACACGTTGTTATGCACCAAAGGGTGGAAGAAATAAATTGTTTTGTTATTGGAACCGCTTTCTGGTTATTTTAGCGCTGGGTTCCGTCAGACGCAGGTCCGCTCCTCAACCCGCGTCGACACATAACAGGAGGGAGCTCAAACTCCATGTTTCTCAGCGACAGCCCAGTAACCTGGCTGATCTAGAGAAGATCTGTATGGAGGAATGGGCCAAAATCCCTACTGTAGTGTGTACAAACCTGGTGAAAAACTACAGGAAACGTTTGACCTCTGTAATTGCAAACAAAGGCTACTGTACCAAATATTAACATTGATTTTCACAGGTGTTGAAATACTTATTTGCAGCAGTAACATACGAACAAAATTATTAAAAAAAAGAATCATACATTGTGATTTCTTGATTTTTTTTTTTAGATTATGTCTCTCACAGTGGACATGCACCTAAGATGAAAATTTCAGACCCCTCCATGATTTCTAAGTGGGAAAACTGCAGGGTGTTCAAATACTTATTTTCCTCACTGTATCTTAACATCACTGCTTTTGTGCCGAGATGTGTTTTGGATTTATGCAACGCTACTGACTGTTTTAAAATTACAGTGCTACCTTTTTGTGTATTTTTTGCATCCTTTTGGTTTAAAGCAGCAAATTTAATTATGTGAGAAAGACACAAAACTAAGAAAAAAATTACCTTTCAGTGGTGCCTCACCTGTGATGAGCATAGTGCTCCAGATAGTATTTTGTCAATATATTTCATTTATTTAGTATTTCTATACTGTGGTCAATAATGCTTAAAAAGGGTGCAAGTATAAAAGTAGTTCTGGAAATGTATTCTTAAAGCGTAGGTGACACGATATGTAATTTATTTATTTATTTTTTTGAGTATTTAAGACTAAAATTAAACAACAGTTTGAAATTCAGCCTTTCCTGGTGCACAGTTACTCAAGAGATAAATATTGTCATTTTGAACTGCACACCACTAAAAACCAGGAACTTTCAGGCGAGTCCCGACATTGGAGAAGAAGGAGGAAGTAGCATTAGTGCCAGAACCATTATCTTAATAGTCCCATTAATTTATGCATTAATTTATGACTTTTTACAGGCTACTGACAGCCCCATTTCCACCATGTGGTTCAGGTTGGTGCTGCATGGTGTTCTCGGTGTCAGAACGGTTAATTCTCACCGGCAGAATCCTTTGGATTGACAAGTGGAACACTTATATTGACAAGCACACACACACAGTGTCTGCAGCTTCTCCACTTGACACGGAGGCAAAACTGAGTATTTCCACATTATTTTATTTTATTGTTTTGTGGATCAGGGGATAATTTCATCATGTGCAGACTGAGACATTATGAGCAAATGATGGACTGTGAGTCTTTCAAATTGCAGAGCAAAGTGGCCCACGGTGGAAGAAGAGGAGGCTCAGCTAACAACAGAGGCTTGATCCTTCAGCGGCAATTAACGAATTACAGCCGGCACTGTAACCTGGCACCAAACTGCCGTGTGACAAGTAGCCTTTTCTTCAGCCAGGACATAAGGAATTAAATTATTTTCAGACGTTTTGTAAAGGTAGATCAGTTTTCAGCAGACTGAAGATGATCTCACTGAAACTGACAGATAAGACTATATTATTTACTCCTTGTGTGAATGCTTTTAATACTTAATGTGTTACACTACTAACGTACAGTACACTAACTGTATTCAAGAAGGAAATAGTAATTTTAAAAATAGCTTATATTTTCAGTCCCTTCTGTCATTTTTCAGATTTGAAATGTATGTACCTGTTTCCAAGAAAAAAAACAAATAAAAAATCCACACTTCCTCATCACTTTTTTTCTGATGTCACAGATAGTAAAACAAACTATTTTTTTTAAATCAGGTGATTATGACCAAAGAGCTGGCAAAAAAAAAAAAGGTTTATCACCTCCACCCGCATGCCGAAATCTCCTGCATTCGTTATTTATTTTTTTATAATCACCATTCTGTGTTCTGAACTCTGCCAATAACATCACTGTTGTCAGACTGAAAGTTTTCCTCCAAGGTTTCATCTCCTTCATTGTCATCTAAATATGCTCAAAACCTGTATTTTTGAAGAAGCTGTGTCCCCACAGCTTCTTCAGAAACACCTTCAGACTGAACTTAAAAAAAAGCTCCACACTAGAAAAAAAAAATCATCTGAAAACAGCTCGACCTCCGCTGTGTTTACAATTGATTTGGACTTGAATCAGCAGGTGCCGTTCTCCTGATGATGTAGCAACAATATGGCCACGGCTGAGAGCTAAAATGGAGCACAGGCGTCAGACAGCTGTTGTTTATCCTTCACCTGCGCACTTAATGACTTTTATTGTTCAGGATTTTTTTTAAAATATCTTACATTTCATCATTTTTAGTGATTATTTGTGCACATTTTTTGGTGTCACCTACATTTTAAGGGAGTAGCTGCCTTCCATTATAAACATTATTCCATGTATGGGTGCTTAAATGCAACATGATTTTTTTCTTCTGCGAAAAACAAATTAAAAAAAAAAAATTATTTTCATATCTCAAAAATGCAATGTGATTGGCAAAACCTTACACCAGATTCAGATTTATCACCCCCAAATTAGCCAAAATCCGTTGAAAACCTCCATGCAAGAAAAATCGTGTGACCAGGGTTGCATACAGCGGGTGTGGAGTTGGAAAAACTTCAAATCTCAATCACTCTTGCGGGTTCTCATCATCAGTGGTAAAACCTGCTCAGTGTGGAGTGCATGGGTTAAAAACACAAAGCCTCTGCACCTGTAGTAGTCCTGATGACAGTAGATGGCTCCATCTCGAAAGTAGAGGGAGGGGTGTGTCTGCAGTTCACAATGGCACTGGCTACAGCGGAGGCAAACGTTGTGCCACACGCTGCCTGCAGCCAATAGGAAGAAGTGGTCGCATACCTGCTTGCCACAGCCAGCACAAAACATCGACTCCTGGAGGGGCACGGGTGTCAAACTCTGGTGTGATAGAAAAAAACAGAAATTGTTAGAGTCAAAGGGACCGGAGACACTGATGTGGAGAATGTCTGTGTAGATAGCAGATAATGTGATAATCCAGTAGATTTATGTTTTATTCACAAAGTGGTGAAGGACATGTAAGAATAAAAACAGAACCTGGAGAAAGTAGAAACTAAAAGAAGAAAAGGGAACCATTGGTTCAGTAAGTCATCTGGCAAGTTGCATTCAAGGATTTGTCCACATATTAATGAAGAACCAAGATAGGAGATGCACGTTCAGTGTTTAAGTCCACAATTAGCCTTAGTTCAGTCATATGTTCATTAATGATTTAAAACTGCAAAAGACAAAGAAATTCTGTGCACCATCCTTAGATTGACCATTCAGCACCATCAAATCTGACATGTCAAATAATAGAGAGGAAACATACTGAGTGATGAAATCGATAGTCTTATTTAGCTCATAACATCAATAATAATTGACATTTCTCAAATATTAAATCAATGATCAAATATTTATATATTTATTTTTTCATTTTAATTTTCATAGATGTGGCCAACAGCTCCAAATAAAAATGTAATAAAAATTCATAACTCAGGACTGAAGTTTTGAGCCAGACCCAGAAAAAGTAGAGCATGGTTCTCTGTCGCCTCCATGCCAGATGCAGGAATTCATTCAAAAGGAACACAAATGTTCATTCAAAATGAACACATTTCTCTGAAATTCAGCATTTCAGTATTAGTATAAAGCCTTTTGTTTTGGATTGATCTTATAATTTTTTTCATATTCTGAAATGCACATGTTCTGTTTTAATTATGGACCTGTAGGTCATAATTACCTCTCCGGGACCCATCACTTTATTGTGGTGGAGAGGTTTGTGTGCCCCTATGAACCTGAGAGCTGTATTGTCTGGAGCCTTCCAGTAGGGTCTCTCATGGCAAATTGGTCTCAGGCAAGGGGCAAGACTAAGAATGGCTCACAATGACTCCATGAAAAAACGAGGAAAAGGAAACATCACCTGGCCCGGAGAGTCTGTAGCCCTCATCTGGAGCCAGACCTGGACGGAGGGCCCATCATCGAGCGCCTGGTGGCTGGGTTGCCACGGTGTCTGGTCGAGCACAGCCCGAAAAGGCAACATGGACTTTTCGCCTCCATTCTGTGGGCTCACCACCCACAGGGGGAACTGCTGCAGTCGGGTGCACTGTCCCATGGGTGGCAGTAAACGTCAAGCACCTGGACGGAGCAGACCCTATCACAGGCTAGCTATGAGAGCATGGATTGTCATCTTGTTGTGGGAGAAAGAGCCAGAGCTTGTGCTGTGGGACTTTAACACACACGTAGGCAATAACAGAGACACATGGAGAGGAGTGATTGAGAGGAATGGCCTCCCTGATCTAAACACAAGTGGCCGTTTGTTATTGGACTTCTGTGCTAGTCAGGAACACCATGTTTGAACATAGGGATGCGCATAAGTGTACATGGTACCAGAGCATACCTGGCCAACAGCTGATGATCGATTTTGTGATCACATCATCTGATCTGAGGCCGCAAGTTATGAACACTCAGGTGAAGAGGGGGCAGAGCTGTCACCTGATCACCATCTGGTGGTCAGTTGAATCAGAGGGTGGGGGAGAACTTTGGACACATCTGGTAAGCCCAAAAGGATAGTGCGGGTGAACTGTGAATGTCTGTAGGAGCCCACTGTCCGACAGATCTTCCACTAACACCTCCGGCAAATCTTTTCTAGCATCCCTGTGGAGGTTGGGGGCATTGAACCAGAATGGGCAAAGTTCAAAGCTTCCACTGCTGAATCTGCAGTAGGAACAGTGGCCTGAAGGTCTTAGGTGCCTCAAGGGGCGGCAATCTTTGAACACCAGTGGTCAGGGAAGCCATCCGACTGAAGGAGATCCTTCTGGGATGTTATATTAGAGGACTCCAGAGGCAGCTGCAAGGTACCGACAGGCCCAAAGGGTGGCAGCCTCTGCTGTGAGAGAGACAAAGCAACGGCTGTTGGAGGAGATCAGAGTAACCATGGAGAAGGACCTTCGGTCGACACCAAGGGCTTCTGACCCTGAGACACCTCATGAGAGGAAAATGGGGAGTCATCCGAGCTGTCTACAGTAAGCACCCAAATTACCTTCTCAGATGAGAAGGTAATTTGGGTGCTGGATGGAACTCCTGCATCAGACTGGAGTGCCCTCTATAGTAGGGGCAGAGCTGGAAGTTGATAGGGGATCATCATCAGTTTCCATGGTGGAGGTCATTGAGGTAGTCAAACAACTCTGCAGTGACAAAGCCCTGGGGGTTGATGAGATCCATCCAGAAATGCTGAAGGCTCTGGGTGTGGAGGGACTGTCTTGGAAGACATTGTGTCAAACATTGCGTTGAGGTCTGGGACAGTGCCTAAGGAGTGGCAAACTGGGGTGGTGGTCCACATATTAAAGAAAGGAAAAGAGAGTGTGTGCCAATTACAGGGGCATCACACTACTCAGCCTCCCTGGTAAAGTCTACTCCAGGGTGCTGGAAAAGAGGGTTCAGCCGATAGTCGAACCTTGGATTGAAGAGAAACAATGTGGGTTCCGTCCTGGCCATGGAACATCTGACCAGCTGTTTTTTTTAATAGCGGTTTTCCATCTACATCAGATAGTCAAAGCGCTTTACAGATCATATGCCTCACATTCACCCCTATGTGAGACTGCTGCCATGCAAAGTGCTCACTACACACAGGGAACAACTAGGGGATTAAGGACCTTGCCCAAAGGCTCTTGGGCAAGTGATTTTCTGGACAGGCTGGGATTTGAACTGAGGATCCTCTGGTCTTCACTCTCACAAGAATCCTGGAGGGGGCCTGGGAGTATGCCCATTCAGTCTACATGTGTTTTGCGGACTTGGAAAAAGTTTATCATTGGTTATCCTGGGAGATACTGTGGGTGCTTAGGGAGTATGGACTGAGGGTGCTCCTTCTCAGTGCCATCCAATCTCTGTACTCAGAAAGCAAGAGCTGTGCTCGGGTTCTCAGCAGTAAGTCATACTTATTTGCAGTGGTGGTTGGCCTCTGCCAGGTCTGTGAGTTGTCACCAATCGTGTTTGTGATATTCATGGTCAGGATATTGAGACATAGTCGGGGGGAGGAGGGTCTTCAGTTTGGTGGGCTCACGGTCTCATCACTACTTTTTGCAGATGATGTGGTCCTCTTGGCTTCATCAACCCATGACCTACAACACTCACTCGGTCAATTTTACAGCCGAATGTGAAGCAGCTGGGATGAGGATCAGCATGTCTAAATCTGAGGCCATGGTTCTCAGCAGGAAACCGATGGATTGTCTACTCCAGGTAGAGAATGAGGTCTTGCCCCAAGGGAAGGAGTTCAAGTACGTCAGGTCTTGTTCACGAGTGAGGGGCAATGGAGCGTGACACTGGATGGAGAATCGGCAAAGCAGGGACGATGTTGCATTTGCTCTAACGTACTGTTGTGATGAAAAGGAAGATGAGTCAAAAGGCAAAGCTCTCGACCTACTGGTCAATCTTTATTCCTACTCTCACCTAGGGTCATGAGGGTTGTGTCATGACCGAAAGAACTAGATTGCAGGTACAAGCAGCAGAAATGGGCTTCCTTAGGAGGGTGACTGGTGTCTCCCTTAGAGATTAGGTGAGAAGCTGTTATTCACGAGGAGCTCGGAGTAGAGCCACTGCTCCTTCACGTTGAGAAGAGCCAGCTGAGGTGGTTCGGGAATCTGATACGGATGCCTCCTGGGTGCCTCCCTAGGGAGGTGTTCCAGGCATGTCCAGCTGGGTGGAGACTCCAGGGAAGACCCGGGACTAGTTGGAGAGATTATATCTCCACACTGGCCTGGGAATGCCTCGATGTCTCCCAGTCAGAGGTGGTGTTAATGTGGGAAAGGGATGTTAGGGTCCCCTGCTGGGGGTGTTGCAGCCACCACCCGATCTTGGATAAGCGGTTGAAGATGAGTGAGTGATAAGTGAGGCCATAATAACCAAAATTAAAATTGAATATGCATGAAAATTTTAGTCTAGATGTAATGAGTCTAGAATACACACAAATCTTCTGAAATACCTGACAAAATTTAAAAATTTTTATGATGCACCTGGGCCAGAATTCATGAAGCAGTTTAATTTTTTAGTCTACTAAACTTACTTAGTCGACTAAGGTTAGGCGCCCAAAATTATCTGTCTAATCATTTCACATCGATGGCTAAACTTGTAGATTAGCCATTTTATGTTAGTCAACGATTTTCACAGTCATAGCTGCCTCACGAGTGCCGTTGCCACGAAAGGCCTCCAATGTGCAACAGTTTTGTTTACTTCCGGGTTGGTCTGCTACAAACATGGCTGAGTCCGGTGCAGCAGAGGAGAAGCCCTCCTGAACTCAGCATCTGGAAACATCTCCAATGGATTATTCCTTGTCCCTGAACACCTGCTCCAAGTCTCTCCTTCCTTCCTCCTCCATCAAGTGATGGTACATGATAGCCGCCTTTTTTGGAGGTAAGATACTAAAGTTTTGTTGACTAAAATAAGATTAGCCCCCTCTGTACCAGGCTCAAAACTTTAGTCAGGTAATGTGAAATTTTAACCAACTAAAGCGCTTTGTGCGACAACTAACGCCAAAAGATGAGTCAACTAAGTGAGTTTAGTCCACTAAACAAGATGAGACTGCTTTATGAAACCGGCCATGGAGATAGACAACCATACATTACTGGTTAAATTGTTTTCAGTATATGTGTATAATAGACATTCGTGCAAAGTACTGGCTTAGTGGCATATTCGCAAAGTCGCCATTACAGTGCTAATGTTCTAAACAATTTACCACTCTACAAATGTTACTTCATGGGCTGACAAGTGTATTTAATATTTAAGTTAAGTGGGAGGACTTGTCACTGAGTTGGTCTGCTATAAGAGCTGTTCTCAGATTTTTTGTTTTCCAACATGGAACACGTGGTGTTAGAATAACCTGAAGGCTTGTGGTGCTCTTTGTGCCTGCTGTCGCGTTTTCTTCCCTCTGCGGTGCACAACTGCACAGCTGCGTGTCGTTACCAAAGTCACCACCGTATAGTAGATCCTCCAGGATTCGGTCTCCTGCCGACATCATAGCTATCCTGGGATGGGGGTGGGGGGAGCAGAGGGCCTCATTATTTGACCACCAGATAATCACAGCAGTGATGCGATGAAAAAAAGAATGATTTATTGATGCTTCCATTCATGAACACACCCGTATGATCCAAACATTCAGACTGCAAAAATACACCACATATTTTTCATTATGCGAGGTTTAGATGCAAAATATGATGGGATATTGGGACCAAAACCTCAAGGACAAAGTCAGAATCTTTAGGCAAACTTCAACTCAAAACTAGCAAATTTTCTGACAATTTGTAATTTCATGAGAAATATTTTAGAACTTTAAACAGATAAAAGACATGTTACAAGTAAGAGGAAGCAACAGGAAGACAGAGATAGGCGATAAATACATTCTTACCAGTCTGGAGAAGTCAACTGTTCAAAAAAGATCTCACCGGCTTCAGACGTCACACAGGCATTCCCTGACCTTCAACAAACTGCAGCTTTTCACTTGCAGTCTGGACTTCTTCCTTTGGACGGATGCTGGGACCTCACAGGATTCAGTTTCTCATTCCTAATCTGAACTCTGCTTGCACACTGGCTACTGATAGCACGATCAGCAGGCTGCTGGGAGCAGTCACCCCGGGCAACGTCCTGGCACACCTGCACACAGGAGGCTCAGGGCACAGGTAAGAAGAGCTGAGATTGGCCACATGGTGTGCAGCTGCGATGTTCCATGGGGACCAATTAAAATGCGCCAAAAAAACAAAACATGACTTTCCCCTTAAACCAAATAGCCACCTGGATTCAAAAAAATAAACTACAACTGTGAGCAAATGCAGCAGTGGTAGGAATCTTGTGATCTAACACTTCAATTAATAAAATTAGTAATTTTTGAAAAATGAATGGATGGCCCTGCAAATGTCATCTTGCAGGCAGCAAAAACCTCAATGTATCTTTCTACGTTTTCTGCCATCATAGAAGCATTAATGACCTTTGTCAAGGGCACTGACACAACCCCATACCATGACAGAGCCTGGCTTTTGGACTTGTTGCTGATAACAGTCTGGATGGTCCGTTTCATCTTTGGTTTGAAGCACATGGTGTCCATTCCTTCAAAAAAAAAAAAAAAAAAAAAACTAGAGCATCACACTGCTAGAGTGCAAACCTCTGCCAACACTAGTTTCCAATTCCTCAAAATTTTACCTTGGAAAAATTTTCGAGGTCAAAGTCCTGTTAGAAGTGGCATTTCATAAGATACAGTGAGGAAAATAAGTATTTGAACACCCTGCAATTTTGCAAGTTCTCCCACTTAGAAATCATGGAGGGGTCTGAAATTTTCATCTTAGGTGCATGTCCACTGTGAGAGACATAAAAAAAAATAAAAAAAAAAATTCCAGAAATCACAATGTATGATTTTTTTTAATAATTTATTTGTATGTTACTGCTGCAAATAAGTATTTGAACACCTGTGAAAATTAATGTTAATATTTGGTACAGTAGACTTTGTTTGCAATTACAGAGGTCAAACGTTTCCTGTAGTTTTTCACCAGGTTTGCACACACTGCGCAGGGATTTTGGTCCACTCCTCCATACAGATCTCCAAATCTTTCAGGTTTGGAGTTTCAGCTCCCTCCAAAGATTTTCTATTGAGTTCAGGTCTGGAGACTGGCCAGGCCACTCCAGGACCTTGAAATGCTTCTTACGGAGCCTCTCCTTAGTTGCCCTGGCTGTGTTTGGGGTCACTGTCATGCTGGAAGACCCAGCCATGACCCATCTTCAATGCTCTTACTGAGGGAAGGAGGTTGTTTGCCAAAATCTCGCAATACATGACCCCATCCATCCTCCTTTCAATACGGTGCAGTCGTCCTGTCCCCTTTGCAGAAGAGCACCCCCAGAGTATGATGTTTCCACCCCCATGCTTCATGGTTGGGATGGTTTATTTGGGGTTGTTCTCATCCTCTAAACATGGTAATTGGAGTTGATTCCAAAAAGCTCTATTTTGGTCTCATCTGACCACATGACCTTCTCCCATGCCTCCTCTGGATCATCCAGATGGTCACTGGTGAACTTCAAACAGGCCTGGACATGTGCTGGCTTGAACAGGGGGACCTTGCTGCCCTGCAGGATTTTAAACCATGACAGCATCATGTGTTACTAATGTAATCTTTGTGACTGTGGTCCCAGCTCTCTTCAGGTCATTGACCAGGTCCTCCTGTGTAGTTCTGAGCTTTCTCAGAATCATTCTTACCCCACAAAGTGAGATCTTGCATGGAATCCCAGATTGAGGGAGATTGACAGTCATCTTGTGTTTCTTCCACTTTCTAATAAATAATCATAACAGTTGTTGTCTTCTACCAAGCTGCTTGCCTGTTCTCCTGTAGTCCATCCCAGCCCTGTGCAGGTCTACAGTTTTGTCCCTAGTATCTTTAGACAGCTCTTTGGTCTTGGCTATGGTGGACAGGTTGGAGTGTGATTGATTGAGTGTGTGAACAGGTGTCTTTTATACAGGTAACAAGTTCAAACAGGTGCAATTAATACAGGTAAAGAGTGCAGAATAAGAGGGCTTCTTAAAGAAAAATTAACAGGTCTGTGTGAGCCAGAATTCTTGCTGGTTGGTAGGTGTTCAAATACTTATTTGCAGCAGTAACATACAAATAAATTATTAAAAAAAAATCATACATTGTGATTTCCGGATTTTTTATTTTAGATTATGTCTCTCACAGTGGACATGCACCTAAGATGAAAATTTCAGACCCCTCCATGATTTCTAAGTGGGAGAACTTGCAAAACCGCAGAGTGTTCAAATACTTATTTTCCTCACTGTAAAATAGATGTGATCAGTCAGGAGTATGTATTTATTTAATGCACTTGAATCAAAGTTTTTTTGTGGTGTTGCGTTGTTTTTTTTTTGTTTTTTTTCTTTCAACTTTTTCAGTTTCTGAATTCTTTTTCAGATAATTTTCACAGAACACTGGTTATCTCTGCTATGCACAACTTGTCGTTGCTTTTTGGCACTTGGTTTATGGCTGATAACTGGAAAATCAACAAACAGGCACCTCCATCTAGTTTTGGTGGTGTAGGTAAATGCATAACAGAAAAATGAGCGTTACTGAGGCACTTGTTATAATTCAAAATGTACACCAAATGGGCTTTTCAATATTAAATAAGTGTCCACAAAATCCACAATCCAGATCTGCTCCAGATCAAACTTTGTTAGGTGATAGTGAGTGCCAGTCTGCACCTCACTTTCAAACACGTTTAAGATATAATGTAAAATATACGTTAAATGGGGTTTACAATGTTAAATTTAAATGGCCACAAAATCTGTTATATGGCTCAGATCTGGATCAAACTGTGTCAGTTGATCAAGGATACCATCCTACATAACACTCTCAAATATGAAAGAAATAAGATGTTTTTTGACAGTTATGAATTTCTAAAAATTTGTTCAATGTTAAGGATAGGGATTTTTCCTGACTTTAACCTTGAAAATTTAATCAGTTCTTCCCTATGAGGATATGAGTCTTCAGTAAAAGTTTCATAAGGATACGAGTATATGGAAAAACTGGGGGCTCCCAGCTGTTCAAAAACAAACAAGTAAATGGGCAAAAACAACATTCTCACAACTTTGTTGGAGTAGGTAAAAAAAAAGCAAACCAAAGATCAGAAATATTAATTTATCTGACCATAATACATGATTTACTGTGTGATGTTCCAACCCAGATGTTTCAGAGCCTAAAAACGTCAATCCCATTTCTGGATAAGGTTAACAAAAGGCATTTTTATACGTCCGTGAAGGATGCAATAAAATCATGAACATTTATTTATTTGTCTGCCTGATAGCAGGATTACATCAAAACTACTGCACAGATTTTGATGACATTTTCACCAAAGACAGCTTTAATGAAGTCTTCTATGGCCGACTTCATTAAATTCTGGAGTGGCTCAGGATCAAGATCCAGATTCTAGATCATTTCTTAATTTTTCACCATTTCGAGGATCATCTCAAATCTGCTTGATGGATCTTGACAAAATTTAAATCATGTGGCTATTGTACAAAGGAAGACCTTGTTATTGTTGGATGTTGGGAGTGATCCAGATCAATATGCAGGTTCTGCAGCAGAAACATATGACATCACGATGTAAAACCAATATCAGGAGAACACGATTTTGTTTCAGCTTGAGAAATAAATATCAGATTGTAACATCTTGATAAGGCAGACCATTCTGGATCAGTATGTAATTATTGCATTGAGTTGTGGAATCCAGATCCAAATAAAGTCCAGGTCACGATGTCAATCAGATAGCTTTAGAGTCCTTGTCAACCCTTGGCAGACGTCAGAAATGTCTGATTGCGCTTGTTTGCCACAGTATGATTTTACAACCGCAATTCCAATGAAGTTGGGAGGTTGTGTAAAATGTAAATAAAAACTGAATACAGTGATTTGCAAATCCTCTTCAACATATATTCAATTGAATACACCACAAAGACAAGATATTTAATCTTCAAACTGATAAACTTCATTGTTTTTGTACAAATATTTGCTCATTTTGAAATGGATGCCTGCAACACGTTTCAAAAAAGCTGGGACAGTGGTATGTTTACCACTGTGTTACATCACCTTTCCTTCTAACAACACTCAATAAGCATTTGGGAACTGAGGACACTAATTGTTGAAGCTTTGTAAGTGGAATTCTTTCCCATTCTTGCTTGATGTATGACTTCAGCTGTTCCAACAGTCCAGGGTCTCCATTGTCGTATTTTGCGCATCATAATGCACCACACGTTTTCAATGGGTGACAGGTCTGGACTGTAGGCAGGCCAGTCTAGTACCCGTACACTTTTACTACGAAGCCATGCTGTTGCAACATGTGCAGAATGTGGCTTGGCATTGTTTTGCTGAAATAAGCAGGGACGTCCCTAAGTTGGCCATGCCATGGACACTAACACCCACCCACACTCACCTGTTTCCAATTAGGTCTTCTTCGAGCATTCATCAACTTTCCCAGCTGTTTGTTGCCCCGTCCCAACTTTTTTGAAATGAACATTGAATATCTTGTCTTTGTGGTGTATTTAGTTGAATATAGGTTGAAGAGGATTTGCAAATCACTGTATTCTCTTTTTATTTACATTTTACACAATGTCCCAACTTGATTGGAATTGGGGTTGTGCCATTTGTGAATGTAATTCTACTGTAGTGCTTGACAAAGGCTTGTGAGCCGTTTATTGTGGTTCTTGCAGTGCCATCTGAGGAACTAGAGATCACTGGTGTTCATGTTATGCCTTCTCCCTTACCCTTTGAATAACCTACAGATTCCTTGAACCGTTTGATATTGTGCAATGTAAATGGAGAAATATGTAAATCTTTCTTAGAGGAACTGTCAAGGTCCACGTCTCATTCTGTTGTGTTATTTCATGAATTTATTCTGCCTTTGCATTTTAATGTGTAATTAGTTATTATGACATCCGTTGTCACTCCATGTCAGTTTGCTTCCAGGTTTGTGTTCTGTTTGAGCACAGAGAAGACATTCATAAATTGTTAGATTGCACCCAGCTTTCTCCCAGTGCCTTTCTCCGTGTTTTAGGATTGTATTTGTATTTGTTGCCTGTTGCTAATAGCCTGTGCTGGGACACTAAACTAAACTAGTTAATCTGCTCTGGAATAAATTGCCTCGTTGTTATAAGAACATTGTTTTTAAAAATTTGAATTTTCTTATGCATTTGTGGACAAAAGTGGAGATCCTCTGCCAATCTTTGCTCCTCAAAGATTCATGGATACTACATCATGATTACAATCACCTCGCATTATTATTTTACATATTTATTTTTGGGCCCTCATTACTAGCCCTACATTTCTTGGAATATGTTTCAGGCCTGAAATGCAGAAACTGATGTATATTAATGAATGACACTGACCAAACAAAACATGAAATGTCTTTGGTTCATACTCTTTGTGATGAAATCAAAGACAACGCAAATGTAAGAATGTTAAACTGTAAATCACAAAGCGTTTATCATAAAAAATTCTCAATTTTATTGAGAAAAGTACTTCAGGGGAACCCATTAAAGAGGCACAATGCAAACTGGCAATACAACTCAAACACAGTGATAAAAAGTGAAAACACAATCAAATTTAATATAGTTGAACACTTGAGCAGAAATCTAGTTCTAAATATAAGATGGGTCTATCTATAATCTAGAGGTTGAAAGTCAGTGATAACGTGTTTCTAGATTATGATGAAACTATTACAATTATTAACTGTTGCCACTATTAATATGAACAACAACATGGTACAGCAAAGCAAGAAAACAGAGTACTGCAAAAAAAAAAAAGAGAAAAAAAAAAAAAGAAAAAAAAAAAGAGTCCTTTCTTTTGGAGGTCGTCCCCAGTAATGCATTTACATGTGGACAACTCCACGAATCCTGCGGGCCAGTTGAATGTCACGGGGAAACAGTGTGACCCGCTTGGCATGGATGGCACACAGGTTGGCGTCACTGAACAACAAAACAAGAAACGCCTCCGCTGCCTGTGATGAAGAGCACAATGACAAGAAGGGAAAATACAAATTAAAAGAAAAAAAAGTTGTTTCCAGTGTAAATGGATAATTTATGTTCAGGACCAATTTCAGAAAGCAACTTTAGAGAAAACTCAGTTGCAGAAACTTTTTCCAGCTCTGATAAGCATGTTATGTTGTACTCAAGGGTTTGTTACTATGGTAACATGCCCAGCAACCATAACCTACTCACCAGCAGGCTACCATAACAAACCCCCAGAATATTCTCTTTAGCTGAAACCTGCAGACTGAAAGAGGAGTTGGACATCCTGTGTCCTTTTCTTGAAGAGCTAATTGGTATAGAAGTAAAAACAGGCCTTAAACACACCAGATGTGTTGTGTGCCCATGGCAGTTGTGTTATGGACTCCTGATGATACATACACTACACCTTACCCATATGTGGTCAGGATATTGGATATACAGGATACATGTGTACAACTGTGTACATGTGTTCACGTAGGTCACATTGTGCTTTAATATGAGTCGGGTCGGGTTGCGGCCAAGCAGCCAGTGCAGTGGACTCCCAGTTAAAACCCCATCCCTGCCACACCTCACCTTTTTATGTGGCGTTGCATCAGGGACACCGTCTGGCGCCAATATTCAACATATAGGGTGATCAGTGACGTATGGTGAGGTTGATGGCAGGTGAGGCACTGATTTCATCACAATCAGATTTACAAATATATGAACTCCCCAGAGTAGCTTATTCACTGTGCGATTGACAGCAGTTAACAGGTTATGTTTAAAATCTGTCAGCATTCTTTACACATACAAAGTGTAGCACACAAAAGCACATTTAATAACAAAAAAAGTTATTATGGTCTGACATTTACATATAAATGTGCCGCTCCTGAACAAAAGCATCAATGACTTACTCGTGGAAGTTTTCCTTATCTTCCTTCAGTTTTAAAGTCTCTCTCAGTGGAGATCACTGCTAGGGAAGAAAATTGTCCTTCATCAGTCCTGGTCCGACTGTATGTTTTCATCCGTTTCTGGCTTTGAATGCGAGTGGTCGACCGCTTGTGTTTGATGAGACTTCTTTGCAAATTGTTCAGGTCACAATATTCCACCTGAGTCCAGACATTGTCACAAGTTGAGAAAATAAAGCAGGAAAAGTTGAAAAGGCAATTTCGTACTGGACATCCACACAGCCAGACTTTTCGTGTGTCCCGCTCCATTTGAAAAGAGCAGGTCTTCAGTTTTCTGAAGCAAACCTTTCAGCTATGGAGTCGGTCTTTCTTTAGTTATTACCTCCTGCTTCAATTGCAAGTCGAGTTTAGAAAATTGTTTCAGTTTGGATATGTAATCTTCCATTCTGAAAGTAAAGTCCCAGCAAGAGGAAAAAGATAATTGAACGGCTGCTCTTGTAGCTTGCTGTCACTTATTCTGTGGTGGAAACGAGCTGCTGCAAGAAAAATCCCCAGGATCACTAGCGCCCCTACCATGAGGCAGGAGAACTGCGTGCCTCACCTGGTGCCTTTTTGCAGCTGTTTTCTGATTGCTCAGCCAGGGCTGTGAAATGAAAATTGTGAAATCCGAGGAAAATTTGCAGGGGGGGTGTACAGCTCCCCATGAGCCGTTTATCTAATAATACTTTTTCAGCATCTCCTGGAAGAACAAATCTCAAAATTAGTGGATATTTAGATGATCCTACATTCAACCTTTTATTTGACCTGTCTGTGCAACGTCGGTCCGAGACACAGACATGCTGCACAAATCTTCTTTTAAAAACTTGAAAGCTCTAAAAGTATGGGATATCCACATGCTAAGTTTAGCTTAAGCGTTGCACAGGAGCCACACAGCGTCGCCGCAGCAACCAACCAGTCCTGCTTTCCGACAGCTGTCGTAACAGCTACACTTTGAGTGGCATTTTTCCTCCGCAAAACTCCACAGATCCGAGGAAACTGATTCATATCTGTAACACACAGATCAGTGTCCGCGGACTTATCCCTGCCTGACTGGAAAATCACTAAGGGTCCTCGGGCAAGGCCTTTAATCCCCTATTGCTCCCGGTGTGTAGTGAGCGCCTTGTATGGCAGCACCCTGACATCGGGGTGAATGTGAGGCATAATTGTAAAGCGCTTTGAGTGTCTGATGCAGATGGAAAAGCGCTATATAAATACAGTCCATTTACCATTTACTTATAAAACTTAAATGATGTCGTAAAAAAGAGAACGCTTTGAAATAAGCATTTTAAAAACTCAGTGATGTTCACGATTAAAGAGTACATCACTAACAACCCATCCCACCCCCCCATGATGAAATCTGCGGATCCGCGGAGTTTTCACAGCCCTGCAGCACAAGAAACACGTCACACACACATACAGCTGCTGACAAAAAACACTGTACATTATGTACATCAGCTAAACTATGGAATTTGGGGTGAGGAGTTCACTCCTCACCTCACCTTGGAATCCCCCAGTCAGAGGTGGTCAATGTGGCATCGGAAGGGAAGTCTGCCGTACCCTGCTGGAGCTGGTTGCCCCCGCGACATTAACCCAAAAAAGCAGTTGAAAATGAGTGATGATGAGTGATAATTTGCTTCTACAACTGTACAAACAATATGACTCAGCATAATTAGAAACACAAATACACTGAACAACAGATTAAACAACATAAACCTTAAACACATCAGGCTAACCCGAACGTAGCTGTAGGAAAGCGGGAGGAAGAAGAAAAAAAAAACCCCCACCAAAAAGAACAAGAAGTGAAGCTTCCCTGTCTGAGTAGCATAACTTACTAAGACTTACTTTCTCTGGGGGTGTCCACCAAGCTTAGATACAAAAACATGGCCTACTTCCAAAATGGAGCTTAGAAAATATTATAAAACAGCTGCATATACAGAATATTAACTTGTGCAAGTATCTTTGGCTTGTTTCTGTGAAGGCTCTCAGTTGTCCAGGTGGTTTCCATAGTAGAGAAGCTTGAATCTTCGACTGGAAGCCCTGTGACCCAGTCCAGACATCCTGGGGAGCCAAGGACGTCTTTTAGGGGCCCTAAAAAATATCCTTGACCAGGCCAAGGATGTTTTTTAGGGCCCCTTCAGCCCTTGAAGAGAAGAACGTCTCTACAAGGGTGAAGGCAGAAGCTTCCTCAGCTAAAATTCTTGCTACGGTAGTCTGACTTCTGTCTTGACCCTTGTAGAGAAGAACTTCAAGACAGAAGTCAGACTACCGTAGCAAGAATTTTAGCTGAGGAAGATCTGCGATTTGAAGCGAAATGTCCTCAAGTCAAGCAACCCAGTCCAGTCGAAGATTCAAGCTTCTCTACTATCTTTTGCTTATTAACACAATTAAAGTCCGGTAGGAAAGACTCTCTGCCTCTGTACCTTATAATGTTGTCTTGCCACATTTTAATGTGGTGTAAAATAAAAATGGTCTATACAAGTGGGGAATATGACGCATTAACCGTTTAACTAGTAACAACTCTCTCCCGATGGTGTTGCCGTGAGATGCTCAGCATACTCCTCCCTCGGCCTTTTGTGGGTCAGTAATAGATTTCTGGCCGTTGTGGGTCACCAGAAATCTCGTTGGGTAGAGCAGACCATATCTGTCACCAGGTTGGTTGCGCAATAGCTGCCGGGCTAAATTGCACCCGTCGCTTTGACACTGATGAAGGGTAGTCGGGGAAGTGACATATTTTTACCTTGATATTGGAGGTTTTTCACTGCAGCAGCTTTACGGAGAATCTCCTCCAGAACGTGATGATAGTGGAGCCGTATTATGAATGGGCATGGGGGCTCGGAGGGACTCGATTGCTGACGGACAGTTCTGTGGGCCCAGTCGATGAGTGGCGCCTTGTCCAGGCCAAGGATGTCTTTTAGGGTCCCTTCACACATAGTATGAATGTGGTGGAATTACACATGAAACAGGAATCGTATGCAATACGTGTGAAATCGGAGCTGCCTCCAACACCTCGTACACCTGTTGCTACAATTATTTGTGCATTTGATCCCACTCACGGCAGGTATCAGCCAAATTCCAGGGGACACACAAACATCCGACACCGCTCGCTTGGCACTTAAAGGATGTGTGGCCATTCGCACTGTTAGCACGAAAACAGTCAGCAGGCAATCACTTTCAAGCTAGCAGTGAAATTTGTCGAAGTGCCCCCAGAGTGTCAGCTCCCCCACAACACGTGTGCATGTGTTTCACGCACTCCCCCACCCCCAACATGTGTGTGCGCATGGTTCGAGCCCCCCCCTCCACAGGTGAGGAGCCTCTCATCTGATCATAGAGTGACACCTTGGTCTGTGCGCTGAATGGACAGGGAGCGTGGCTGGCTGTCAATAGCAGGAGCTGTTGACAACTCTGGTCCTGGACGTCACAGCTCCAGAACACGTACTGTGTTTTGACAGACACACACGTGTGTGTGCGCTTGCTGTCCTCACGTGGAAATACATAAAAACATATATCGCTTTTGTGATGGGCTGGAGAGTGTGCACACTGACAGGAGGTCCCAAGCTGCAACGGACCGTCGGTTCATGTGGACATGCAGCAGGAAATCTGAATGTCACGTCTGTCTAACAGTGTGAGCGGTGTGCCACAGGACTATATGACAAGCCAACAGTGCGACAAATATGGCACTTTCAGTCAAGTATCAGCAGAAATACGCATAAACGCCATTTGGTCAGTTATGACGGCGCTTTTTTCTGTTTTTTAAAAAAATACGTTTATGTCCTTGTTGATTTCAGCCATTTTCCGCACCCTTTACAGGACAGCGATGGTTGCATGCTCATGTGTAGTTGCGCGGAGAACAGGAATGACAGAACACCAGTCAGAACGCGGAGTAATACATCCAAATGTGAAACGGTCGAATATTTTGCCACCGTTACCCCAATATTATACGGTCTGAAATCTCACACACTTACCCAATCAGATTAGTGGAAAAAATGTAATTGGATTAGAACTGAGCATTCACCCCTTCAACCCATTTCACACTGGGCCTGCGTAGGGTTGTATTGTGATGCGAATCCAGTACGCAGGAATTGCTGCATGTGCGCAGGAAAGAAAAAAGTTGCGGGGGGGGGGGGGGGGGGCTTGGCTCCATGATGCTGTTTTTACAGACTACCTGGACACGCAGATGGATTTGATACCTTGGGAATAAGTCAGAATACATTATTTCCAGGAGTTAATAAACTTTATATAACGTGCCACAATTGTGAAAGAACTTGAGGAAGTGAAACCGGAGCTACAGCCAGCGACTGCATGCGCGATCTGTCCGTGAGGAGTTAGTGAACATAGACATGTTCTATCGCTGGCAATCTGTCATTGAGGAGTGGATGCAGACATGGATATGTCCTCTTGTTGGCGATCTGTCCAAGAGGAGTTAGTGGCCTGTTCTTCCATGGTTTTGAAGCTTCACTGCCAGCAAAGTTCAGCAGGATGAATAAAATCTAGCAATGCAGGTATGTACTGAAATGCAATTTTACAAGATACTTCATCTGTAAATGTGTGCAGCGGTGGTGTCTGTTGATGTTCCGGGGGGTGCGGGAGGGTGCAGGTTTTCTTTGAAGCGGCTGACTCCAGCAGGTGATTTCATTGATGAACTCATCCCATCTGCACAAACCTGCACCCTCTTGGCTCTTTCTGGGGTGTCTTTGGACACCAGTACAATGCTTTTTTTTTTTTGTTGGACTTGCATCCTGTCCAGGGGAGGATGTAGACACTCATCTTTTCATGAATACCATGTTCAAGCCGTATGCTGTGACCAGTACAAGGGGAGCCCCCCTCTCCTCCAATTCAGTTTTAAAAATCTACATAACTGAAGTTTGTTCCATTTCCTATAGAGAGGAGATGCAGCGGTTGTCGGTCCGGTGTAGGGAGAACAATTTGATCCTCAACACCTCAAAGACAAAGGAGATGGTGGTGGACTATAGAAGGAGGAAAACAGTCATCCAGCCACTGGTCATCGATGGGGACTGTGTGGAGTGGGGCTCTGAATTTCGTTTTTTGGGCATGTATTTGAGAGACGACCTGACTTGGAGCACAAATACTATGGGTACCATCAAGAAGCCACAGCAGAGACGATTTCCTGAGAGTTCTAAGGAATAACCATCTGCCACAGAGACTGGTGGTGTTCCTCTATCGCTGCTATATAGAGAGCATTTTGACCTACTGTCTGTGTGTGTGGTTTTCCAGCTGCACAGTCACAGACAGGAAAGCTCTCCAGAGGGTCGTCACCACAGCCCAAAAGATCACTGGTTGTCTCTTGATTCATTAGAGGAACTGTATACAAGTTGTTGTCTCAGGAAGGTAAGGACTATAATCAGCGACCCCTCCCATCCTGGACACTATTTGTTTGAATTATTGCCATCAGGCAGACGATACAGGGCACTTAAGGCCAGAACAAACAGAATACAATGATTTGCAAATCCTCTTCAACCTATATTCAATTGAATACACAACAAAGACAAGATATTTAATGTTCAAACTGATAAACTTCATTGTTTTTGTGCAAATATTTGCTCATTTCAAAATGAATGCCTGCAACACATTTTAAAGAAGCTGAGACAGTGGTATGTTTACCACTGCATTACATCACCTTTCCTTCTAACAACACTCAATAAGCGTTTGGGAACTGAGGAGACTAATTGTAAGTGTCATGACTGGGTATAAAAGGAGCATCCCCAAAAGGCTCAGCCATTCACAAGCAAAGATGGGGTGAGGATCACCATCTACAGTCCATAATATAATCAGAAGATTCAGAGAATCTGGAGAACTTTCTACATGCAAGTGGCAAGGACGAAAACCAACACTGAATGCCGGTGACCTTTGATCCCTCAGGCAGTCTATATAAAAACCGACATCACTGAGTAAAGGATCTTACCGTGTGGGCTCAGGAACACTTCAGAAAACCACTGTCAGTTAACACAGTTCGTCGCTACATCTACAAGTGCAAGTTAAAACTCCACCATGCAAAGTGAAAGCCATACATCAATAACTTCCAGAAACGCCGCCACCTTCTCTGGGCCCGAGCTCATTTGAAATGGACAGACGCAAAGTGGAAAAGTGTCTTGTGGTCTGATGAGTCCACATTTCAAATTGATTTTGGAAATTACAGACGTCGTGTCCTCCGGACGAAAGAGGAAAAAGACCATCCACATTGTTACCAGCACAAAGTTCAAAAGCCAGCATCTGTGATGGTATGGGGGTGTGTTAGTGCCCATGGCATGAGCAACTTACACATCTGTGATAGCACCATCATTGCCTGAGCGGTGTGTTTGGGATCATTGTCGTGCTGGAAAAACCAGCCACGTTGCATCTTCAATGCGCTTACTGATGGAAGGTTTTGTCTCAAATCTCACTTTTTACATGGCTACGTTCATTCTTCCTTTAACACAGATAAGTCGTCCTGTCCCCTTTGCAGAACAAACAGCCCCAAAGCATGATGTTTCCACCCCCATGCTTCACAGTAGGTATGGTGTTCTTGGAATTCAACTCAGCATTCTTCTTCCTCCAAACACGACGAGTTGAGTTTTTACTAAAAAGTTCTATTTTGGTTTCATCTGACCACATGATATTCTCCCAATCCTCTTCAGGATCATCCATATGCTCTCTGGCAAACTTCAGACGGGTCTGGACACATACTGGCTTAAACAGGGAGACACACCTGACACTGCAGGATTAAAGTCCCTGTCTGCGTAGTGTGTAGCCTTTGTTACTTTGGTCCCAGCTCTCTGCAGGTCATTCATCAGGTCCCTCCGTGTAGTTCTGGGATTTTTGTTCACCGTTCTCATGATCATTTTGACCCCATGGGATGACAACTTGCGCGGAGCCCCAGATCAAGGGAGATTATCAATGGTCTTCCATTTTCTTACAATTGCTCCCACAGTTGATTTATTCACACCAGCCTGCTTGACTATTGTAGATTCACTATTCCCAGCCTGGTGCACATCTACAATTTTCTTCCTGGTGTCCTTCGACAGCTCTTTGGTCTTGGCCATGGTTGAGTTTGGAGTCTGACTGTTTGAGGCTGTGGACAGGTGTCTTTTATACAGATGAGTTCAAACAGGTGCCATTAATACAGGTAACAGGTGGAGGACAGAAGAACTTCTTAAAGAAGAAGTTACAGGTCTGTGAGAGCCAGTAATCTTGCTCGTTTGTGGGTGACCAAATACTTATTTTCCACCATGGTTTTACAATTAAATTCTTTAAAAATCCTACAATGTGATTTTCTGTTTTTTTTTTTCCTCATTTTGTCTCTCATAGTTGAAATGTACCTATGTTGAAAATTACAGACCTCTCTCATCTTTCTAAGTAGGAAAACTTGCACAATCATGGGCTGACTAAATACTTTTTTACCCCACTGAATATTAGCAAGTTTTGTCCTGAACACAATTTCAAATCAACAAGAACTTCATTCAAGCTACACTTTGAACATATGTCGAGAGGATAACTTGCTGAAGCCAAGGCAGAAAGCGCAAGAAAGCATGGGAAAAAAAAACATTCTTTACATTGCTGGACAGTAAGTAAGACGGTCAGAAGTAAATTACCCCAACTCTCGCGGCTGAGTGGCTGAAATTTCAGGCGTCGCAAGCTCACAAACAGAACTCAATGGAACCAGATATTGAATTGGCATTCCAGTCTCTCTACTTCTATGCATATAGCAAGGGACAAGATCCAATATCTGTGCCTGTACTGCAGTCGTCTGTTATCTAATTCACATTGGTTGCTATAGTATTGAATGTCACTGTAGATATATAAAGAGTGAGATTCAGAATCAAATTTCTTGCCAAGTGAGTTTGCACATACAAGGAATTTGATCTGGTGTTATTGGTGTATAAACAATAAAAAAAGAAAACAAAAAACACTTCTGTAACACTTCTGTAAGTGGGTAACTCAGACCATCATGTGGAGAACACACAAGATTTTGTGAATAAAATCAAGGATTGTTTCATCTGGAGGCAGATGAAACAATCATGTCATTTGATGTGACTTCGTTGTTCACCTGCATCCCCACCGCTGAGGCCGTCTCAGCTGTGAGGCAGAGACTGCTGGAGGACGTGTCTCTACTTGAAAGGACCAAACTCACACCAGACCACATCTGCCAACTCTTGGAGATCTGTCTCAACACCACGTATTTCCTGTTTAGGGGGAATTACTACAGGCAGATTCATGGTTGTGCGATGGGGTCTCCAGTATCCCCCATTGTGGCCAATCTGTACATGGAGCAAGTGGAGAAGACAGCCTTGATGTCGTTCACGGGCATCTCTCCCAGTCACTGGTTCAGATATGTTGATTACACATGGGTTAAAATCAAGCAACAGGAAGTTGAGGACATTACAGAACACATCAACTCGGTGGACGCCAATATCAAGTTCACACGTGAGGATGCCAGAAACAACCATTTAGCCTTCTTGGACTGTGATGTTACCATTGAAGAGAACAGGCAGCTCCAGACAGGGGTTTACAGAAAACCAACTCACACTAACCAATATCTGCTCTTTGGCTCAAACCACCCCCTTGAACACAAACTCGGGGTGATCAGGACGCTTCAACACAGAGCCCTACAGGTGCCTACAACTGCAGAGGGAAGGGCTAAAGAACAACAACGTGTCCGGAAAGCCCTCACAGTATGTGGGTACCCACGATGGTCCCTGGACAAAGTGCAGAAGTGCCAGAGAACAAAGAGACCAGATAGACAGGAGACAGAGACAAGAAGAAGAGGAGTGTCTCTCCCTTATTTAGCAGGAGTAGGGTAAAAACTACAGAGGATCTTCAGACAGCACAAAATCCCAGTTTACTTTAAACCGGTTAACACCTTGAGACAGAAATTAGTTCACCCTAAGGACATGATCCCTAGTTACAAACAGAGCAATGTAGTGTATTCTATCAGATGTCAGGAAAACTGTAACAAACACTACATAGGTGAGACTAAACAACCTTTACACAAAAGGCTATACCAGCACCGCAGAGAGGGCACCAGTGGACCTCAGTCTGCAGTTGATCTCCACCTTAAAGACACTAACCACACGTTTGAGGACAAGGAAGTTAAAATATTAGCCAGATAGAAGAAATGGTTTGAGAGAGGGGTCAAGGAGGTATTCTCTGTGAAACGCTTAAAACCCAGCCTTAACCGGGGAGGGGGTCTGAGACACGCTTTATCCCCTGTTTACAATGGGGTACTCAGGTCAAAGGAGTTTCAGTCTTTTGTCCATGGTAATGAGTCATTCACGTCATCAGGAGAGTCATCAAGGGAGCCACCACGAAAGGCATCCATCCCATCATTAGGAGGGACAGCTGCCCTGTCATTAGGAGAGTGCTAACTAGAGCACAATAGTTGCTAATTAGAGCTTTTGTTTAGTCACTAGCCTATAGCAGTCTGCCTCTCAGTAGGGGTCTGGTTAAGTTTAAAACTCCAGCTTTTGTGGCTTTCTGTTTATTCGTCTCTACAAGAGTCAGACAGAAGTCAGACATCCAGAGCAAGAATTTTAGCTGAGGAAGCTTCTGCGATTTGAAGCGAAATGTCCTCGCGTCAAGCAACCCAGTCCAGTTGAAGATTCAAGCTTCTCTACTTCTGTAAGAAGTAAAAAGTCAAATAGGCAAAACTATATTCACTGCTAAATAAATATAATGGAATGCAATGGGACAGTGCAAAAACAGGTGACTGGAGTACAGATTTACAGTACCTTACACTGCAGGGATGACCAATCTGTACTTTATGGTAGTGGGAGAAGGAGGCAGGATAAATGGACAAAATGTCACATGTCTGCTGTCTCATGTTCAAACGCTGCAACTACAGAGCTCTGACATGCACTGTAAGCAAAACTGGCAAGTTTGTTTGTATTTATGTTATATTTTTATGTTTATACATTATAAAACAACAAAAGGTGTCCTGTCAGTTGAGCGAATCAGCCAAACGAGCAAGTAAAGGAAAAGGAAAAAGGGCATGTAGAATAAATACATGCTGTTGCTCAGTCTGTCCACATAATCACGTGAACAGACTGAGCAACAACTGAAATGCTGCTGTCTAAATACACCAACACCTGAGACTCCCATCAATGTGCATGTCCAGCACAGGTGTCCAACATGCATGTCCAATGCTTGAAATGGCTTCAGAAAACCACATTTCCTGTAATTTTTGACTGTTCAGACATACAGCATGGAATTAGATTTAAATTGGATGAGCACATAATCAATTTTTACTGGCAGTCAAAATAAGTTCTAATTGTTAATACCTGTTTGAAACCAGAAAAGTCAGAGTTTGCTAGCTTGGATTTGGTCAAGCCAGTGTTCATGTTGACACTCACTTTGTTGTACTTGCTTTCTGAGAAAGGCTCCTGGTCAGTTATTAATTATTATATAACAGCTGAGTGGACCCTTGTCATTTGATTGGTGCTTTGTATGTCACATGACATACATTAATTCATCCCATTTGTGTTGCACTGCACTTAGAGTCCAGCTTGGTTCCATTTAGAGTGCAAATTTGGTTCCATATGTTTGGTACCATTGCACTCTGCACACACGTGTGTGCGCACACGTGCTCGTGCATGTACATGCTTCCCAGACATGCGCGCGTGCACACACACACACAAAACAAATCCACTGTGCTGTCTGTAGGCTGTTAGCAGGAACAAAGAACAGCTGGACTCATTTCTGACGTGATTTTTTTTTCGCTGCACTGAGGACATACATTAGATATACTTTCGTGATCTCACAGTGGAGAAATTACGTTTACACTCCAGTTACCTCAGACAACAATTAGTCCACAATTATTACTTGTTTACCGTAATAATGGCACACATCAGAATTAAAGGCAACACATACACATTTGGACTCATGGACTCATCTCTGTGCTTGTTCTGTTAGACCTCAGTGCTGCTTTTGATACTGTTGACCATAAAATTTTATTACAGAGATTAGAGCATGCCATAGGTATTAAAGGCACTGCGCTGCGGTGGATTGAATCATATTTGTCTAATAGATTACAATTTGTTCATTGTAAATGGGGAATCTTCTTCACAGACTAAAGTTAATTATGGAGTTCCACAAGGTTCTGTGCTAGGACCAATTTTATTCACTTTATACATGCTTCCCTTAGGCAGTATTATTAGACGGTATTGCTTAAATTTTCATTGTTACGCAGATGATACCCAGCTTTATCTATCCATGAAGCCAGAGGACACACACCAATTAGCTAAACTGCAGGATTGTCTTACAGACATAAAGACATGGATGACCTCTAATTTCCTGCTTTTAAACTCAGATAAAACTGAAGTTATTGTACTTGGCCCCACAAATCTTAGAAACATGGTGTCTAACCAGATCTTTACTCTGGATGGCATTACCCTGACCTCTAGTAATACTGTGAGAAATCTTGGAGTCATTTTTGATCAGGATATGTCATTCAAAGCGCATATTAAACAAATATGTAGGACTGCTTTTTTGCATTTACGCAATATCTCTAAAATTAGAAAGGTCTTGTCTCAGAGTGATGCTGAAAAACTAATTCATGCATTTATTTCCTCTAGGCTGGACTATTGTAATTCATTATTATCAGGTTGTCCTAAAAGTTCCCTAAAAAGCCTTCAGTTAATTCAAAATGCTGCAGCTAGAGTACTGACGAGGACTAGAAGGAGAGAGCATATCTCACCCATATTGGCCTCTCTTCATTGGCTTCCTGTTAATTGTAGAATAGAATTTAAAATTATTCTTCTTACTTATAAGGTTTTGAATAATCAGGTCCCATCTTATCTTAGGGACCTCATAGTACCATATCACCCCAATAGAGCGCTTCGCTGTCAGACTGCAGGCTTACTTGTAGTTCCTAGGGTTTGTAAGAGTAGAATGGGAGGCAGAGCCTTCAGCTTTCAGGCTCTCTCCTGTGGAACCAGCTCCCAATTCAGATCAGGGAGACAGACACCCTCTCTACTTTTAAGATTAGGCTTAAACTTTCCTTTTTGCTAAAGCTTATAGTTAGGGCTGGATCAGGTGACCCTGAACCATCCCTTAGTTATGCTGCTATAGACGTAGACTGCTGGGGGGTTCCCATGATGCACTGTTTCTTTCTCTTTTTGCTCTGTATGCAGCACTCTGCATTTAATCATTAGTGATTGATCTCTGCTCCCCTCCACAGCATGTCTTTTTCCTGGTTCTCTCCCTCAGCCCCAACCAGTCCCAGCAGAAGACTGCCCCTCCCTGAGCCTGGTTCTGCTGGAGGTTTCTTCCTGTTAAAAGGGAGTTTTTCCTTCCCACTGTAGCCAAGTGCTTGCTCACAGGGGGTCGTTATGACCGTTGGGGTTTTACATAATTATTGTATGGCCTTGCCTTACAGTATAAAGCGCCTTGGGGCAACTGTTTGTTGTGATTTGGCGCTATATAAAAAAAAAATTGATTGATTGATTGATTTGAAATTGTTTATGTGTACTAAGTTTGAAGAAGTCCGTTATCCGAATTGAGGCAAGTGGGTGAAGGCCACGCAGCAACCATAAGATGTGCCGCCATCAGCTTGGGGGGGACGTGGGCTGCAGCAAAAACTGCACCGCCCCTGCCGAAGGGGGAAGGAATGACATTAGCGGGCGCCGGAAAGGGGAGGTGTTGATGGTGGAAGGAGGGGGTGGGGGAAGAGAATGGAACATGCTTCAGTCCTGTGAAAAGCAGTTTATTGTCTTTGTGAGATGAGATAAGAAACAGCTAATGTTCCCCAGGCCGAAACAAATCCCTCTGGAGGAAAAACAGTCGGGCAATTTGACCTTCAAGTTTGATAAGCCTGTAATGTTATGGTTACAGCAGTGAAAAACACTTTTTAACAGTTCCACTTGCACAACCAAATCCCAATTATGAATTAAGAATATTCCTAATTATGAATTAAGAATATTCACTGGCCTCTGAAATCTTCAGCTTCAACTGCAAGGCACACATCTGCTCCCAGATGTCATCCAATGTGCGTCTGAGTTCAAGAGTCATCGCAGTCTGAGAATGCACTGCCTTGCCAACCTCGTTAATCAAGATGCACATAAACCAAAAAGTACCAGCCCTGCTACCATGAGACCAAAAATGAATAAATTGTCGACGTGCTCAACGTAGAAAGGCGCCAAGCATGCAACACGCCAAGACCCCCAGGAGTAGAGGACATAGCGCGCAGGATACGTTCCATTAGGGCAGGTAGGATCCCCCAGTCCTGACCTTCTCGTAGAAAAAATGGTGTCAATAGTGTTCAGAGACCAGCTGATCAGTTCCATGGTTAATCTAATAGTAGTCCAATAGATCCAGAATCCAAAATAATTTGAGGAATTCACAGTCTGGTGAAATAGGGACTTGAAGGTTAAAGGCAGAGAACAGAGATAAGGGAGAGTGGAGGAGATGCGACCGCCCTCGTCGGAGTCCCAAGCTGAACGCAGTATTTTTTTGGTAGTACACGCACGCACAAGCGCCGACCAGGTTGCGTGTGTGTGCGTGCGCTTGCTCACGGGGGACATCATCTCTCTCAAAACCAGGTTGTCCCCTGGTCTTGGTCTGGAATTAGCAGCTAATTGATGCTGCTAATTCTTATAAGACCCACACCCACACGCAAATCCACTGTGCTGTCTGGAGGCTGTTAGCAGGAAGAAATAAGAAAAGCTGGACTCATTTCTGACGTGATTTTTTTTTCCGCTGCACTGAGGACGTACACAGTCGACTGATCCGGTTGCGTGTGTGTGCGCACGTGCGCAGGGGACAACGACACAATGATTTGATTGACCTAACTATGCTGCTAATTCTTGTAACACACACACACACACACGCTTTACAATTATGCCTCACATTCACCCCGATCTCAGGGTGCTGCCATACAAGGAGCTCACTACACAATGGGAGCAATAGGGGATTAAAGACCTTGCCCAAGGGCCCTTAGTGATTTTCCAGTCAGGCGGGGATTTGAACCGAGGATCTTCTGGTCTCAAGCACAACACCTTAACCACTAGACCATTACCTCCCCCAAAACAGTTTTTCTATTGGTATTGATCAGTCTTGTCAGAGTCATGTTGTAGGAAACAAGGAGTCAAGCCCATCACAGACTTAGATGATGCAACAAGAGAACTTCTGCTTTGCAGAACAGGCACATCACACGACATCACACTCATCATGCAGGTGGATATAAGCCTAGTAACCATGGAAACCATGGGGAATCCCCCTGGCAGATCTATGTGCAAGCATTCTGGGGTGTGCCATGAATCATATGAATGCAGTGTGTGCACACAATTAAAATGAAATGGTCATTTCAGCACTAGAAATACATTTACGAGTGCACAAATTAGCCATAATTGGATGCTTAAATTAACCAGGAAGGAGTTTCATAAAGAAGGCCATATTTATAACACAAAGTAGACATCAATACTTTCAAAATGGAATCAGTTTGAAGAGTTTTATTTACTGGCCACAGCTTTTCTTCTAATAAAATTCGACCACAAAATGTTTTTTCAGATTTCAGGGGTTTCTCCCACAATAACTGTTACCACAGATATGCCAAATTTCCATATTTCATAGCCAGTATAGCTGGCATTAAGGAGCCAAGAAATGGAAAGGCTTCTTTGAGTTTAAAGGTATGCTTCAGTGTCTCAAACATGGATGCTCGCAATAGTCAATGTAATATCTTCCATAGTTTGGGCATACATAAACTTCACAGTTTAGTGTCAATGTCTGTTGTTTGACTATAGTCCAAGTCTGGGTGTCCATGACAACTGCCACAGAAAATTTCAGGCAAGTGTGTGAGGCCCCTCAAATATTCGTTGAATTGACATGGAATGACCCTCCAGCTTTCACCTCATGAAATATTCGTACCATCCATCCATCCATCCATTTTCTTCCGCTTTATCCAAAGTCGGGTCGCGGGGGCAGCAGCTCAAGCAAAGCCGCCCAGACCTCCCGATCCACACACACCTCCCCCAGCTCCTCCGGGGGAACCCCAAGGCGTTCCCAAGCCAGCCGAGAGATGTAATCCTTCCAGCGTGTCCTGGGTCTTCCCCGGGGCCTCCTCCCAATGGGACGTGCCCGGAACACCTCTCCAGCGAGGCGTCCAGGGGGCATCCACCTCAACTGACTCCTTTCAACGTGGAGGAGCAGCGGCTCGACTCCGAGCTCCTCCCGAGTGACCGAGCTCCTCACCCTATCTCTAAGGGAGCGCCCAGCCACCCTGCGGAGAAAACTCATCTCGGCCGCTTGTACTCCCGATCTCGTTCTTTCGGTCATGAGCCAAATCTCATGACCATAGGTGAGGATCGGAACGTAGATCGATCGGTAAATCGAGAGCTCTGCCCCCCTACTCAGCTCTCTCTTCACCACGATGGTCCGATACAGCGACTGGCATCACTGCAGATGCTGCACCGATCCGTTTATCGATCTCACGCTCCATCCATCCCTCACTCGTGAATAAGACCCCAAGATACTTAAACTCCTCCACTTGAGGCAAGGACACTCCACCGACCTGAAGAGGGCAAGGCACCTTTTTCTGGTCGAGAACTATGGCCTTGGATTTGGAGGTGCTGATTTTCATCCCAGACGCTTCACACTCGGCTGCAAACCGCCCCAGTGCACGCTGAAGGTCCTGATATGACGAAGGCAACAGAACCACATCGTCCGCAAACAGCAGAGACGAGATTCTGTGGTTCCCAAACCAGACACCCTCTACACCCTGGCTGCGCCTAGAAATTCTGTCCATAAAAATAATGAACAGAACCGGTGACAAAGGGCAGCCCTGGCAGAGGCCAACGTGCACTGGAAACAGGTCTGACTTACTACCGGCAATGCGAACCAAGCTCCTGCTGCGGTTGTACAGGGACCGGATAGCCCTTAGCAAAGGACCCCGGACCCCGCACTCCTGGAGCACTCCCCACACGGTGCCCCGAGGGACACGGTCGAATGCCTTCTCCAGATCCACAAAACACATGTGGACTGGTTGGGCGAACTCCCATGAACCCTCGAGTACCCAATGGAGCGTGTAGAGCTAGTCCAGTGTGCTGCGACCAGGACGAAAACCACACTGGCTGAGTGGATTCTTGTCATTTGATTGGTGCTTTGTATGTCACATGACATGGATTAATTCATCCTATTTGTGTTGCATTGGATTCAGAGTGCGGCTTGGTTCCATTTAGAGTGCAAATTTGGTTCCATATGTTTGGTACCATTGCACTCATGTGCACGTGCGCGCGCATACTCGTGCACATTGGCCACAACATGCTCGCATATGAGTACGTGCGTGCCCACGCATGCTCATGCATGCACCCACACGTGCATGCGCGCGCACACACACAAAACCAATCCACTGTGCTGCCTGGAGGTTGTTAGCAGGGAAAAAAGAACAAAAGCTGGACTCATTTCTGACGTGATTTTTTTTTTCCACTGAGACCTAAATTTGAGCTAACTGACGCTGCTAATTCTTGTAAGACACACACACACACACACACACACACACACACACACACACACACACACACACACACACACACACACACACACACACACACACACACACACACACACACACACACACACACACACCAAATCCACTGTGCTGTCTGTTAGCAGGAAGAGATAAAGAAAACCTGGACTCATTTCTGATGTGACTTTTTTTTTCTCCTCTGCACTGAAGAGGTACACAGCTTGACCAAGCCGACTGCACGTGTGGGACGGTGACATGATGACTTGATTGAGTTAACTGATGCTGCTAGACACACACAAAATCCAGTCCGCTGTAAGCCGTCTGGATGCATGAAGAGCTGCTAACATGAAACACTGATGTGATTTTTGGCTGGACTGAGGAACTACACAAAGTCTTTTTTTTTTTTTTAATGGAAGCCCGAAGACAGTGCACAGCATCACTGGACTACAAGTCACAGTGAAACACCAAAATGTAAGTCCCTTTTCTGTTGTTCATAAATTAATAAAATATCAAATGACAAGGATCTACTTTAGCTGTTATATAAAACAAATAATGAATGTTTTTACATTCTTCATTGGAACCAATATTTAATTCGGTGAAAGCTGGAACATACCATTCAAGGAGGCGAAGCTGAGTTGAATGGTATGTTCCAGCTTTCACCTCATGAAGTATTCGTACCATTGAACTCATAAATTTCCATTATTTGTATAATGTAATGATATCTTAGTACTTGAAACCTCATTATTTATTATAACAAAAACCTTTCCAAAGAAAGTGCTTCTTTGGAAGTATTCTAGCACCGTAAGGCCTCAAACTGAGGTAACATTCACAAAGCTTTCTCTGAATTCTATGTACAGCCAACACTTTTAGCAAGCTGTGTGAATGAACACCTTACCTCCTGCAGGGCCAAAAGAGCATAGACCTGCCAATTCAGTGGATGACTGGAAAAATTCTGTGCAACCTCCCTCACCTAAAGCAAGAGAATAAGAGGGGGGGAGAGACAATTTACAAGTTTACCCTGACAGGGAAAATAGTGAATGCATGTATAAATGCAACCCTTGTTACATTTTTCATGGGAAAGGCTTATTTCAAATCAAATCAAATCAATTTTATTTATATAGCGCCAAATCACAACAAACAGTTGTCCCAAGGCGCTTTAGATTGTAAGGCAAAAGCCATACAATAATTACAGAAAAACCCCAACGGTCAAAACGACCCCCTATGAGCAAGCACTTGGCGACAGTGGGAAGGAAAAACTCGCTTTTAACAGGAAGAAACCTCCAGCAGAACCAGGCTCAGGGAGGGGCAGTCGTCTGCTGGGACTGGTTGGGGCTGCGGGGATAGAGTCAGGAAAAGGACATGCTGTGGAAGAGAGCAGAGATCAATCACCAATGATTAACAGCAGCGTGGTGCATACAGAGCAAAAAGAGGTGAATAAAAAGAAACACTGGGTGCATCATGGGAAACCCCCCAGCAGTCTAAGTCTATAGCAGCATAACTAAGGGATGGTTCAGGGTCACCTGATCCAGCCCTAACTATAAGCTTTTTCAAAAAGGAAAGTTTTAAGCTTAATCTTAAAAGTAGAGAGGGTGTCTGTCTCCCTAATCCGAATTGGGGAGCTGGTTCCACAGGAGAGGAGCCTGAAAGCTGAAGGCTCTGCCTCCCATTCTACTCTTAGAAACCCTAGGAACTACAAGTAAGCCTGCAATCTGAGAGCGAAGCGCTCTATTGGGGTGATATGGTACTAAGAGGTTCCTAAGATAAGATGGGACCTGACTATTCAAAACCTTATAAGTAAGAAGAAGAATTTTAAATTCTATTCTGGAATTAACAGGGAGCCAATGAAGAGAGACCAATATGGGTGAAATATGCTCTCTCCTTCTAGTCTTATTTCTCACAAATTTGTTGAAATGCATGTTAACAGGCACGTTACCTTTGTCAAGCTGAGATTTTCTTTCTTTTCCCCCCTTTTTTCTCAAAAGTGTTATGACTACGGCTGTACAGCTGATAATGGGAATTACCAAATTTTGCTGAAGAATGATAAATGCCTCGATGTCATTTACTGCACTAATGTGTGATAGATCACAGCTCAGTCCATCATAACTACCATAAAGATTTTTCATATGATATACAACATACGTATGTTCATACAAAAATGTGTCAACATGACACCAGATTAAACTGCTACTACAGACTCAGTCAGTGTGTAAATCAAATGAACACAAGAAAATACAATACATGAAAACACATTTTTCTGTCATTTTTGAGCATGCTTCTGCTGTGTATTGTCTGTGTGGGAGTTTCACTGCAGCCAGAGCAAAGGATGCTCCACCAAACACGTGCACACATGCAGTGAATCCACTGAAGCTAAAATAAAGTGTTACCCAATGCCAACTGGTACGTTTCCCCAGTGACTGCATAATTACAACCAGATGTTTTGGAACAATAAGGCCAAATGAAGTCTTTCAAAGCCATAGTGCTGTGGAACATTTTGAGTTTAAGCTGAACAAAATGCGAGAGAAAGGGGCATTAACATGAATGAGCCAGTATGTCAACTGTATAAAGGCCCTGTCACACCTTGATGATTTAATCAGCGTATGTTAACCGTATTAAAAAACACTGGCATATGTGGGCATACGTCTATTAAGTTATGGGTACATTTTTTATAAAGTAAGAGCATGCTAACGCACGCTGAAATACATCCTAATACACCAAGTACCTCAAAGAATTTTGGGCATGCTGAAAATTTTCAACGCATGCCAGCGTATGACTCATATGTCCCGCACACGCAGGACATAAGCTGCAGGTAAGTTATGCAACTGTTGACACACGTTTCTTCTAATTTACTTATCAGTTGAAATACGTCCATTAATGCTGTCCATTGATTGGTTGAAAGCTGCGTCTTCATGCGAACAGACTGTTTCAAATATTAAACCATTTACATGGAGTAAATATAAAGTCTTACCTGTTCATTTCAGCATCATAGTCTGATGAAAAAGTATATCCACATAAAGCCTCCTTGGAAAATAACACCTGAAAATACTTTAATTCCTTGTCATGGCTAAAGAAATGTCTGTCTGTGATACCAGCCCTTTGCGCACTTGTCTCCATCAGATCATGGTTTCGAAAGCGGCCCTTTGTGCACTTGGCTCCATCAGATCATGGTTTCGACAGTGGCACTTTGAGCATGTGGCTCCATTAGATCATGGTTTTGACAGTGGCACTTTGCTCACTTGGCCCCATTAGATCATGGGTGAGTGGGGCGACAATGGACCGGTGTACCGTCTGCAACAGCCACATGCAGTTGAACCACCAGCCATGCTGCAGCCATCAGCTTTCATGTCATCCATGTGACATGGGTGCAAATCAGGATGGTGACATCCATCATGATCCAAGGGCAGATACATCGTCCACTATGAAATAATTATTCCATATGACGCTGCATCCAGACAGCCCTCGCTGCTCTCTCTCTCTTTAGGACATCAGCCCTATAGTGGACAGCGGACCTTCCCGCTGTCTGGCAGCTGCGAGCAGCGATGAGGGTGGACGGTTTTGTGTGGGAGATTCCTGATGAATCTCCGACACAATGAATGATTCCTGATGATGACTCTGGATCCTTACTGTTGGTTCAGATCGGGCTGGGATTTATTCACGGACATGCTACACACGCAACCACCACAAACCACCACGTGTGTGTACGAATCAGTTGGGGCGGGTGGGCACAGTCTGGGTATTCGGACAGCTGTCCTCTGCAATTCTCATACCCTCCCAAATGTGGCACAGATTGTGCTTTTGACCACACTGATATTCCAAAACTTAAACTCTCCAGGACAGCCTGGTGGAATCTAAACATGATCCTCTGGTGTACCTCAAAAACTTTAAGTCTGCGTAAAAAATATAGTCTTTGCTGAATTGGAGAACACAGACTATCAACATGGACCTTCCAGCTAAAAGTATTATCCAAATGAATTTTTAGGTACTTGTATGTGCAAACATGGCTTGTGTGTGTGTTATGTATGACCACCGGACTGTGGTCCCCTACAGACCTAAAATGAGGTGGTTGGTGTCACACTACTGAACAAAGTTCTCCATTTCTGAGCGATAAGCTAATGTACATGCAACTTTGTGCAATAGGCTGGATGGCTGTATCTTACGAAAATTTTAAAACATAATTTTCTGGATGAATGTGTGAGCATTCGTTTGTGTATAGTGTGAAGAGAACTGGTCAAATCAAATCAAATCAATTTTATTTATATAGCGCCAAATCACAACAAACAGTTGCCCCAAGGCGCTTTATATTGTAAGGCAAAGCCATACAATAATTACGGAAAAACCCCAACGGTCAAAACGACCCCCAGTGAGCAAGCACTTGGCGACAGTAGGAAGGAAAAACTCCCTTTTAACAGGAAGAAACCTCCAGCAGAACCAGGCTCAGGGAGGGGCAGTCTTCTGCTGGGACTGGTTGGGGCTGAGGGAGAGAACCAGGAAAAAGACATGCTGTGGAGGGGAGCAGAGATCAATCACTAATGATTAATGCAGAGTGGTGCATACAGAGCAAAAAGAGAAAGAAACACTCAGTGCATCATGGGAACCCCCCAGCAGTCTAAGTCTATAGCAGCATAACTAAGGGATGGTTCAGGGTCACCTGATCCAGCCCCAACTATAAGCTTTAGCAAAAAGGAAAGTTTTAAGCCTAATCTTAAAAGTAGAGAGGGTGTCTGTCTTCCTGATCCGAATTGGGAGCTGGTTCCACAGGAGAGGAGCCTGAAAGCTGAAGGCTCTGCCTCCCATTCTACTCTTACAAACCCTAGGAACTACAAGTAAGCCTGCAGTCTGAGAGCGAAGCGCTCTATTGGGGTGATATGGTACTATGAGGTCCCTAAGATAAGATGGGACCTGATTATTCAAAACCTTATAAGTAAGAAGAAGAATTTTAAATTCTATTCTAGAATTAACAGGAAGCCAATGAAGAGAGGCCAATATGGGTGAGATAGGCTCTCTCCTTCTAGTCCCTGTCAGTACTCTAGCTGCAGCATTTTGAATTAACTGAAGGCTTTTCAGAGAACTTTTAGGACAACCTGATAATAATGAATTGCAATAGTCCAGCCTAGAGGAAATAAATGCATGAATTAGTTTTTCAGCATCACTCTGAGACAAGACCTTTCTAATTTTAGAGATATTGCACAAATACAAAGAAGCAGTCCTACATATTTGTTTAATATGCGCATTGAATGACATATCCTGATCAAAAATGACTCCAAGGTTTCTCACAGTATTACTAGAGGTCAGGGTAATGCCATCCAGAGTAAGGATCTGGTTAGACACCATGTTTCTAAGATTTGTGGGGCGAAGTACAATAACTTCAGTTTTATCTGAATTTAAAAGCAGGAAATTAGAGGTCATCCATGTCTTTATGTCTGTAAGACAATCCTGCAGTTTAGCTAATTGGTGTGTGTCCTCTGGCTTCATGGATAGATAAAGCTGGGTATCATCTGCGTAACAATGAAAATATAAGCAATGCTGTCTAATAATACTGCCTAAGGGAAGCATGTATAAAGTGAATAAAATTGGTCCTAGCACAGAACCTTGTGGAACTCCATAATTAACCTTAGTCTGTGAAGAAGATTCCCCATTTACATGAACAAATTGTAATCTATTAGATAAATATGATTCAAACCACCGCAGCGCAGTGCCTTTAATACCTATGGCATGCTCTAATCTTTGTAATAAAATTTTATGGTCAACAGTATCAAAAGCAGCACTGAGGTCTAACAGAACAAGCACACAGATGAGTCCACTGTCTGAGGCCATAAGAAGATCATTTGTAACCTTCACTAATGCTGTTTCTGTACTATGATGAATTCTAAAACCTGACTGAAACTCTTCAAATAGACCATTCCTCTGCAGATGATCAGTTAGCTGTTTTACAACTACCCTTTCAAGAATTTTTGAGAGAAAAGGAAGGTTGGAGATTGGCCTATAATTAGCTAAGATAGCTGGGTCAATTGATGGCTTTTTAAGTAATGGTTTAATTACTGCCACCTTAAAAGCATGTGGTACATAGCCAACTAATAAAGATAGATTGATCATATTTAAGATCGAAGTATTAATTAATGGTAGGGCTTCCTTGAGCAGCCTGGTAGGAATGGGGTCTAATAGACATGTTGATGGTTTGGAGGAAGTAACTAATGAAAATAACTCAGACAGAACAATCGGAGAGAATGAGTCTAACCAAATACCAGCATCACTGAAAGCAGCCAAAGATAACGATATGTCTTTGGGATGGTTCTGAGTAATTTTTTCTCTAATAGTTAAAATTTTATTAGCAAAGAAAGTCATGAAGTCATTACTAGTTAAAGTTAAAGGAATACTCGGCTCAATAGAGCTCTGACTCTGTCAGCCTGGCTACAGTGCTGAAAAGAAACCTGGGGTTGTTCTTGTTTTCTTCAATTAGTGATGAGTAGTAAGATGTCCTAACTTTATGGAGGGCTTTTTTATAGACCAAGAGACTCTTTTTCCAGGCTAAGTGAAGATGTTCTAAATTAGTGAGATGCCATTTCCTCTCCAACTTACGGGTTATCTGCTTTAAGCTGCGAGTTTGTGAGTTATACCACGGAGTCAGGCACTTCTGATTTAAGGCTCTCTTTTTCTGAGGAGCAACAGCATCCAAAGCTGTCCTCAATGAGGATGTAAAACTACTGACGAGATAATCTATCTCACTCACAGAGTTTATGTAGCTACTCTGCCCTGTGTTGGTATATGGCATTGGAGAACATAAAGAAGGAATCATATCCTTAAACCTAGTTACAGCGCTTTCTGAAAGACTTCTACTGTGATGAAACTTATTCCCCACTGCTGGGTAGTCCATCAGAGTAAATGTAAATGTTATTAAGAAATGATCAGACAGAAGGGGGTTTTCAGGGAATACTGTTAAGTCTTCAATTTCCATACCATAAGTCAGAACAAGATCTAAGGTATGATTAAAGTGGTGGGTGGACTCATTTACATTTTGAGCAAAGCCAATCGAGTCTAATAATAGATTAAATGCAGTGTTGAGACTGTCATTCTCAGCATCTGTGTGGATGTTAAAATCGCCCACTATAATTATCTTATCTTAGCTAAGCACTAAGTCAGACAAAAGGTCCGAAAATTCACAGAGAAACTCACAGTAACGACCAGGTGGACGATAGATAACAAATAAAACTGTTTTTTGGGACTTCCAATTTGGATGGACAAGACTAAGAGTCAAGCTTTCAAATGAATTAAAGCTCTGTCTGGGTTTTTGATTAATTAATAAGCTGGAGTGGAAGATTGCTGCTAATCCTCCGCCTCGGCCCGTGCTACGAGCGTTCTGGCAGTTAGTGTGACTCGGGGGTGTTGACTCATTTAAACTAACATATTCATCCTGCTGTAACCAGGTTTCTGTAAGGCAGAATAAATCAACATGTTGATCAATTATTATATCATTTACTAACAGAGATTTAGAAGAGAGAGATCTAATGTTTAATAGACCACATTTAACTGTTTTAGTCTGTGGTGCAGTTGAAGGTGCTATATTATTTTTTCTTTTTGAATTTTTATGCTTAAATAGATTTTTGCTGGTTATTGGTGGTCTGGGAGCAGGCACCGTCTCTACGGGGATGGGGTAATGAGGGGATGGCAGGGGGAGAGAAGCTGCAGAGGGGTGTGTAAGACTACAACTCTACTTCCTGGTCCCAAACCTGGATAGTCATGGTTTGGAGGATTTAAGAAAATTGGCCAGATTTCTAGAAATGAGAGCTGCTCCATCCAAAGTGGGATGGATGCCGTCTCTCCTAACAAGACCAGGTTTTCCCCAGAAGCTTTGCCAATTATCTATGAAGCCCACCTCAGACAGCCAGCAATTCAAGGAGAACATGCAGCTAAACATGTCACTCCCCGTCCGATTGGGGAGGGGCCCAGAGAAAACTATAGAGTCCGACATTGTTTTTGCAAAGTTACACACCGATTCAATGTTACAATCTCAATTACAATCTTACCAAATTTACGCTTAGCCTTAGCCAGCAGTTTCAAATTTCCTTCAATGTCGCCTGCTCTGGCCCCCGGAAGACAATTGACTACGGTTGCTGGTGTCGCTAACTTCACATTTCTCAAAACAGAGTCGCCAATAACCAGAGTTTGTTCCTCGGCGGGTGTGTCGCCGAGTGGGGAAAAACGGGTTGGCGGTGTACACGGGGCTTCTGTTTAGGACTACGCTTCCTCCTCACAGTCACCCAGTCGGCCTGCTTTCCCGGCTGCTCGGGATCTGCTGGAGGCGAACTAACGGCGGCTAAGCTACCTTGGTCCGCACCGACTACAGGGGCCCGGCTAGCTGTAGGATTTTCCACGGTGCGGAGCCGAGTCTCCAATTCGCCCAGCCTGGCCTCCAAAGCTACGAATAAGCTACACTTATTACAAGTACCATTATTGCTAAAGGAGACCGAGGAATAACTAAACATTTCACACCCAGAGCAGAAAAGTGCGGGTGAGCTAACACAGCCCTGTGGAGCACGTGCTGGAGGTTCACACCTCCAAGAGAGTGTTATGACTCTAACATACTGACGGCGGTTAGTTAAAAAAGAAAAATACCATTTGATTAAAAGGGATTCACATTCAACTGACTCAGTTTCTCAATGAGCAAATGAGGCTGGAGTGTGTTAAAAGCTGAACTAAAATCAACAAATAAAATACATGCATACTCTTGGGAGTCCTCTAAGTGTTTGATGATGCGGTAGGTAATGCTGGTGATGGCATTATCAGTAGCCCTCCTGTGTCTAGAGGCAAACTGATAAGGGCCAAGTGCCGAATTGACCATTAACTTTAGCACAGCCCCCATGTACTTTTCAAAACATTTCATGACCACTGAAGTCAAAAGCCACTGGTCTAAATTCATTATTTTCTATTTGACAGTTCTTTTTGGCTATTGGCAATATAACTGATTTTTTCCCAGATGTTGGGTCTACTGACTGCAAGGCAATATAACTGATTTTTTCCCAGATGTTGGGTCTACTGACTGCAAGCCCATTGACTTCTGAAAAATGGGGCACCATACTGGAGTGAGCTCCTCTACACATGCCTTTAACAGCATAGTAGAGATACCATGTAGGCCTGAAGCTTTTGTGCAGCATGTATATTTAAAAATGGACTGAATTCGCACTGAATCCGCTGAGGATTAATTACAATCCTACACTCAGGGTCAGTAGAGATATTATTCAGTATCCTATCACTTTCCTCAAGAAAATTAAGTTTCAAACCTAGAGGAAAAAAAAAAATTCAATTCATTTGCTTTATCCACATCATTATTAGTAACCACTCATTTCTTAGTTGTATTCATATTGATTATTCTCTTAACAGTACCACATCTTTCTGAAGTCCATTGACTTAAAATTATGTTCTAAAATCTGGATTACTTTCACACCAACTTTGTCCTTATTCATGAAAGCTATCTTTTTCCTATTAATACAGTCCTTTACATCCTTGGTTATATATGGCTTGTTGTTGGGGTAAACTACAATGTTTGTTTTTGGTGACCACACAGTCAGTGCAAAACTGTATATAATCAGTTATTGTTTCTGTGGCCACCTCCAGTTCCATCTGATGGAAAGATCTCAGTCTGTACAAAGGAGGGATCCTTTAAGTGTCTCTATACTATCACTATCCCATATGGTCACCCGTTTGGTTTAAGGCTTATTCCTTTTCAAAGCATTTTGTAAATTGGAATAAGGTGGACTGTATTATGGTCAGAGTTTGACAAAGGAGGAGTTGATTTTGCAATATAAGCACATTTTATATTTTCATAACACTTCAACACTTCATCTAACATTCGGGTAAAAATAGTACCAATTTACAATGGTTAAAATCCCCAAAAATAAAAAAGGGAGCTACAGGCGATGTTTCAATTGCTGGTGGTGAACACAGTCCGCAGTTATGCTCGTGGCTCTGGCTGCATTACCTCCTGGGGGAACATACACTGCACAAATACAAATATTCCCAAACTCCCAAAGAAGATAGAAGGGTCTCAGTGACGTGCATAACAGTTCCACATCAGCAGTACACACAGTCTCACGTATGGTGTAGTTCCTGCACCAGCTCTCATACACAAACATGCAGGGACCTCCCGCTCAGCTCTTGCCTGGCAGTTCAGTTCTATCCAACCGTATGAGCGAAAATCCTTCAAGTTCAATGAGTGAGTCTGGAATATCCTGATGGAGCCAAGTCTCAGTGAACACCATCATGTTTCATTCCCTGTACTCATAACCAGTGTTGCCACAGTTACTTTAACAAAGTAATCTAGTTGCTGATAACTAATTACTCCTTAAAAAGTAACTTAGGTACTTTACTGGTTACTCAATTTCAAAAGTAACTAAGTTAGATTACTAGTTACTTTATTAGTTACTTTCTGCAGTTCAATCAATCAATCAACATTTATTTATAAAGCGCTTTACAGCACCGACTGGTGTCCAAAGTGCTTAACATTAAAAACACAAATTTACAAAATAAAACACATAAAATAAAATTTTAAAACAACACATAAAAAAAAAGAACATAAAAATAACAGAACATGTCACCTCCCCACTAAGTGTTAAAAGCCAGTTTAAATAAATAAGTCTTTAACTTAGATTTAAAAAGTGCTAGGTCAGGAATAGTACGTAACTCAAGAGGTAGCTCATTCCACAGTCTGGGGCCAGCTACCGCGAAAGCATGATCACCCCAGCGTTTATATCTTGACCTTGGAACATCTAAGTAAAGCTGGCCAGACGCCCTTAACGTCCTACTGTAGGTGCGCAAAGTTAAAATTTCAGACAAGTAGGGAGGTGCAAGGCCATAAATAGCTTTAAAAACAAACATTAAAATTTTAAAATCAATTCTAAAACGAACTGGAAGCCAGTGGAGTGAGTATAGGATGGGCGCAATATGCTCACGTCTAGATGAGGGCGTTGTCAGTTGCCGACAACGCCCCCCTGCCATCTCAATATGAAAATGATAACGCTTTTTGCCAATACTCACTTTATAGTCGTCCTTTCTTGACATCAATGAACATAAATACTTGTTTTACAAAAATAAAATAGACATCTTTCTTGACCTCATATTTAACTGCATAAAGGTAAAACTTGCAATTTTTTTTGTTTATAAATGTAACTATTAAATTCTTTCTAACATTTTTCTAACATTTAACTGCTCTCTAAGCATTTTAGTTGTTGAAATTATTATAAGTAGTATTAGTAGTAAAAAAAAAAGCCTTTAAAAGTGGACTTTTAATCTAGGAGTGATGTGGGTGGGGAGTGTCCCTGCCCCGCTGCATGCTCCGTTTCCGCTCCTGCTTTGGCGTTTGAGCAGGAAGAATGGATGTTTATTTATGCAGAAATCACAGCCAGATTGGCAGGCAAGAAATTTTTATCAGTGCTTTTTTTTTTTACATCGTGTCATCAGAAAGAGAGTTTAGGCACATTTGGGAGGGGGAAAAAAGTGTTAGTTCCTCCTGTCCTGTGCGCCAATAGCATTTCTTGTATATTCGTCCGTGAATTGTTCTGTGAATTGTTCTGTAATTTATGTTTGTAGTATGGCCCAAGCAGAGGGTCACCCCTTTGAGTCTGGTCTTCTTGAGGTTTCTTCCTCAGAGGGAGTTTTTCCTTACCACTGTTGCTCTGGGGGTTGGTAAGGTTAGACCTTACCTGTGTGAAGCGCTTTGAGGCAGCTCTGTTGTGATTTGGTGCTATATAAATGAAAATAAATTAAAAATTGAAATTGAAAATTGAAAAATAGATGTGAACGCATCGAGGATCAGCTGGTTTTAGGAAGGACACACAGAGCAACTCAGAGTTTTAAATAAAGGGGGAAAAAATGTCTGAGGTCAGTGCAGGTGTGCTGTTGTCACCGCACTTTGAGAGATGACAACTGTTTTTTCAACTCAGAGAGGCTGCAGAAAACTGCGGATGAAACGCTCGCAGCTCGCTGAAAGCGGGCAGATCAGTTGAACCCTGTACCCCTGCCCGTGGGCCACGTTTAATGCTGCAATTGACCTGCAATGCAAAGATAATAGTAACATACAGTGACTTGGAGAAATAACTTTAATCTGATTACTGATTTGGAAAGATTAATGCTACGCATGTGGAGATTAATTGATACAAATCAGTATCTAGATGCAAACGTCTGCGATGTGAGTGCATCGATTCATTCAGTGGGCACTGATTCAATTGATGCATTGAATCCTGTTGCATCGCTTGCTGCCTGCTTCCATCGATTTTTTCTGAGGCACACTGAATGCACCACGGACGGTTCAAGACAGCGGAGCGGCCACTGTTTTGAGAGTGTTTACCGAGAAAGGAATAATTTCTTTACCTCAATTGCAAACTGCAGCTGGGCTGCCTGAAGGAGCGAAGCAATGCTTCGACCTGCTGTTCACTGGTTAAATGGTAAATGGACTGCATTTATATAGCGCTTTTCCATCTGTATCAGACGCTCAAAGCGCTTTACAACATTAATGCCTCACATTCAACCCGATGTCAGTCAGCTGCCACGGAAGGCGCTCACTACACACCGGGAGCAACTAGAGGATTAAGGACCTTGCCCAAGGGCCCTTAATGATTTTCCAGTGAGGCTGGGATTTGAACCGAGGATCCTCTGGTCTCAAGCCCAACGCTTTAACCACTAGACCAACACCTCCCCTGGTTCTCTGCTTTGCTGGTTTTCAGAAGCGGCAAGTCCACTGGTGAGAGCACCAGCCGATGGAGTCAGGTAAACTGAAGTTGTCCATCAAGTAAAGGAAATAAAATAAAATAATAATATCCTCTGTTTTGTGGGTCTAAGTGCACAGCTCCAAAAAGCCGTGCAGATTTCGGTCGGAATTAATAACCCCAGAGCAAATCACCGTTTTAAATCAAATGACACCTCTTTCTAAACGTTATAATACAAACAACAAACTACAACCAACCAAACCTGTTTTTTTTTTTTTTCTCAAAATGAGACATCCTACATCGTTTATGAATTACATCCTGACGTGCAGCACAGCTGGCTGAAGAGTTCAGCTCAGAGTCCATGGAGTTACATTTGTGTCATTAATATCTGAAAGGAAGAGCTTTTGACAAAAACTACACATTTTATTTCTATTTCTGTCCAGAGATCAAGGATCCACCATGTACATCAAGGATCCAGTGAACATGTACAGAAGACATTATTCAACAAGCAATCTCATTTTAAATATTTAACTCAACTTTCAAAAGATTTCTATCAAATATGGCCCATATATATATATATGTGTGCTGAATGGTACCAAAATAACACCGCATGGTGGAAAAATAAGCATAAAATTGTTCTGCTGGTCAGTATTAAGTTAATTTATGTTAGGTACAAGTCCGGGTACCTATAATGTACCAGTTTACTTTGGATACCTAGCACAGTTTCATAAATAAGACAACTGGAAAGTCTAATTTAGGGAAAAATCACCCAAAATTGCATGTCACAATTCGCCACATCACATTTAATGTGCACAACTGTCACTAAAATATGTCTGTTGTTGTTGATTCAGAGACACTTTGTGTTTTTTATTTCCATGGGTTCCACTGAATACACATAAAACATACAAATAAAAATCAAAAATCTGGCAATAATTTCTTCATTAGTATATTCATGTGTACAAGTCAATCATATATGTCACAGTTCAATGGTTGAGAAAACATGTCATTTTGAAACAGCTGTTTCAAGCTCCAAATGTATGTTTTTACTAATTCCATGCCGTCTATTTTTCGCAGGATATTTATTGTTTACAGATATAACAGAATTTTTACCTCTGTTTCGATACATTGCTGCATTATGACTGCCATGGATGCGAATTCCATAACGGTTTTGTCACGTCCATAGACCGCCATTTCCTGATGATCTTATGGATGTTTTTGTTCTAAAACTGGTTGTTTAGTTGTCAGTGTCAAAAATAGTGCTGAACACAACAGTATTTATGAATTTCAGTCTAAGCATGCTTGGTGGTGGTTCTCGATCTTCCACTGACTAATTATTGCATGTCATGTCTGTAGACCAAACAGTACCTTCGTGCTCACAGCCTCCTAACCTATTATCATTGATTACTAATATTAGTAAACAACTTTTATGCCTGCTATATCCCTATACCACTATCTCATGCCAGAGATATGCTTATGCCAGTTAACTAATTATCTTGGCTACAAAATTAAGGTATTTCCATGAGGCTAACTCACAATTCATTTTGAGGGGTAGGTGGCCACCCTAAGCAAATTTCAGCCGATGTATACATACATACACACATATATACATATACATATATACATATACATATATACATATACAGTGAGGAAAATAAGTGTTTGAACACCCTGTGGTTTTGCAAGTTCTCCCATTTAGAAGTCATGGAGGGGTCTGAAATTTTCATCTTAGGTGTATGTCCACTCTGAGAGACATAATCTAAAGAAAAAAAATACGGAAATCACAATGTATGATTTTTTAATAATTTATTTGTATGTTACTGCTGCAAATAAGTATTTGAACACCTGTGAAAATCAATGTTAATATTTAGTACAGTAGCCTTTGTTTGCAATTACAAAGGTCAAACGTTTCCTGTAGTTTTTCACCAGGTTTGCACACACTGCAGCAGGGATTTTGGTCCACTCCTCCACACAGATCTTTTCCAAATCATTCAGGTTTGGAGTTTCAGCTCCCTCCAAAGATTTTATATTGAGTTCAGGTCTGGAGACTGGCCAGGCCACTCCAGGACCTTGAAATGCTTCTTACGGAGCCCCTCCTTAGTTGCCCTGGCTGTGTGTTTGGGGTCACTGTCATGCTGGAAGACCCAGCCATGACCCATCTTCAATGCTCTTACTGAGGGAAGGAGGTTGTTTGCCAAAATCTCACAATACATGACCCCATCCATCCTCCCTTCAATACGGTGCAGTCGTCCTGTCCCCTTTGCAGAAGAGCACCCCCAGAGTATGATGTTTCCACCCCCATGCTTCACGGTTGGGATGGTTTTCTTGGGGTTGTTCTCATCCTCTAAACATGGTAAGTGTAGTTGATTCCAAAAAGCTCTATTCTGGTCTCATCTGACCACATGACCTTCTCCCATGCCTCCTCTGGATCTTCCAGATGGTCACTGGTGAACTTCAAATGGGCCTGGACATGTGCTGGCTTGAGCAGGGGGACCTTGCTGCCCTGCAGGATTTTAAACCATGACAGCATCATGTGTTACTAATGTAATCTTTGTGACTGTGGTCCCAGCTCTCTTCAGGTCATTGACCAGGTCCTCCTGTGTAGTTCTGAGCTTTCTCAGAATCATCCATACCCCACAAAGTGAGATCCTGCATGGAATCCCAGACCGAGGGAGATTGACAGTCATCTTGTGTTTCTTCCACTTTCTAATAAATAATCATAACAGTTGTCTTCTACCAAGCTGCTTGCCTGTTCTGTAGTCCATCCCAGCCTTGTGCAGGTCTACAGTTTTGTCCCTGGTGTCCTTAGACAGCTCTTTGGTCTTGGCTATGGTGGACAGGTTGGAGTGTGATTGACTGAGTGTGTGAACAGGTGTCTTTTATACAGGAAACAAGTTCAAATAGGTGCAATTAATACAGGTAAAGAGTGCAGAATAAGAGGGCTTCTTAAAGAAAAATTAACAGGTCTGTGAGAGCCAGAATTCTTGCTGGTTGGTAGGTGATCAAATACTTATTTGCAGCAGTAACATACAAATAAATTATTAAAAAATCATACATTGTGATTTAGGGATTTTTTTTTTAGATTCTCTCTCTCTCTCATTATATATATATATATATATATATATATATATATATATATATATATATATATATTTGATTGGATGGATCACAATGGAAAAAAGTGTTTTCACTTTCTTGTGTCATCCGTTTACTTTTAACATATATACAATGATGTAATTTCGTTTAACTTAATCATGTACGTGCGCATGCACAAGTGCAACCTTTTAATATGTAAATGATTTACCACCCCCTGCTGGATTGGCGTGTGAGTCCCCAATGTACCTGTCAGCGTTCCGTTTTCGGTGTTCATCCTTGACCCAAAATACATACTGATCATACCAAACCAAGACTGTATGGCTGTAGACCTGCAGACTCCCTTCTCATAAAGTCTCATGAGGCTCCCTTGGTGAATGTGAGCCATGCCCCCTGAGCTCTTGCATTTCAAAATAAAAAGTTTTTTCAAAATAAAAACTCATGTCATAACCAGCCACTGGTCTACCTATTTTAATGGACATACGGGAAATATTCAGGTTATGTTCTCAACATAAATAAAACACAGGTTATGACATTTAATTTTGCTCCCACACAGGAACTTAAAACAAAATATATGCTCAACTGGCATTCTACCCAAATTACATACTTAGGAGTATATTTGACTAAAGATCTGTCTCAGCTATTCCAAAGTAATTATAATAATGTTAGTAAAAAAATATATGAGGAGCTTAAAAGATGGAGTCTCCCCCCCCCTTGACTTTGGCAATAGAATTAGAACAGTTAAGATGAACGTCTTGCCCAGATTACTTTATCTTTTTTTGTCACTTCCTATAGACATCCCTACAAAACAATTCAGAGAATGGAATAGGCACATTTCATTATTTGTATGGAACAATAAGAGGCCAAGGGTGAAGTTTTCCACACTCCAGTTATCAAGGGAGGAGGGGGGTATGGCGCTCCCATCCTTAAAGGATTATTATATATCAGCTCAGCTAAGGCCACTTGTATGTCTATGCAACCCATCTTATAAAGCTAAATGGAAAGACAGAGACATCTTTAACAGATGTCCCATTGCAATCATTAATAGGTTGTATTGACAGGGATAAGGCAAGACCACAGATAGAGAGTGACTGGGTGAACCTATCATTGAAGATATGGTTTGAAATTGTTCAACGCTATCAGCTCCAGAGGGAGGTAAAACTACTCAGTTGGCCTGCTTTTGACCCTGACTATAAGCCATCATTGTATGATTTCAGATACAAACAATGGGTTTATCGTGGTATCACATCTCTATGTACAATGGTTAAAGACAGAACACCTCATAGTTTTGAACATTTATGTAAGGTCTATGGGTTGAGGAGACAGGATTTTTACAGATACTTACAAATCTCTGATTATTTCTGTAAAGAGGTTAGGGACTCTGACCAGAAAGAATGGTCTAAGGTTGTTCAGTTACTTGTTGATGCATATAACTGCAGGAGCAGTAAGGGACTGATAAGTAAACTGTATCATGCTGTCACATCTCTTAAGAAGGACTCCACAGAATATGTGAAGCAACGCTGGGAAAAAGAACTGGACATTGTAATAACAAAGGACATATGGGTGAACGCTTGGTTAACACAGTCAACTACTACTAATTCATTGGGGTGGAGAGACTTTTGCTGGAAGAATCTGATTCGCTTATTTATAACCCCTAAGCAAAAAAGCAAACAAACAGACACTCAGCTGGGATGTTGGAGAGAATGTGGAGAAAACATGGCGGACCATGCCCACATATTTTGGTTGTGCTCCCCCATCCAGACTTACTGGAGGGAGGTGACGGAAGTTATTGTTAAGGTTTTGGGTTTTAGTGTGGATGTGACATTTCTTTATCTGTATTTAGGTAATTTTTCTGAGGAATTGGACAAAGATGATGAGTATCTCCTAAAAATTCTGATGGCTGCACGGAAGAAGGCAATCACTAAATATTGGCTTCAGAAAGACACCCCCACTGTGGGCACATTTGTTGGCATTGTAAAACATTTACACTTACTCGAGCAGATGACCTATTCCTTACGGCTACAAAAAGAAATTGGAGAGAGAAGGTGGGGAAAATGGTCCGCTTACATGAATGACAATCAACAACACAGGTTAATCAGTTATGTACTGATGATGTGCATTTACTTAATGACCTCAAGTTTTCATTTGTTTTTTGTTTGTTTTTTTGTCTTTGTCCCTCTCTGTTTTTCTCAGTGTTCTTATTGTGACAAAAATACCATAAATAAAAAGTTACAAAAAAAAACAAAAAACAAAAAAACAAAAAACTCATGTCATATATCATAAAATGTCTGGTTGCGTATCATAACAAATGTCCGGTTTAGTTTCTTACAGGAACATTACCCGACTATCAGTTTTGAAGAAACTGACACACAATAGCTTTAATCCAGTGAGGCACAATTGTGTCAGGCAGAGATTTTCTGTCATCTTAACAGTTTTTTTTTTCTTTCAACATTTTTCATTAGGATTGCATTACTTTGCATTATAACCACGTTAATAATTGTCTATTTTAACAAGAGCTGAAACTGGCCTGATTTGTTTGTGAAACCTTCTCTTTAAAGGGTAAAACCTGGATAATAAACTTTCTGAATCGCATACACTGAATTACACACTTTCTTGTTTCATTAAGTGAGGCTGTGTGCTGAAGATGATCGTCTATCATTGTTAAGTTGCTGAACTAGTTTAAGGAGCGTTTAGCGCTCAAGTCTGCTGTTCACAAAAATGGTCATGTGATCGTCTGTGTAAACAGTAAATAGTTTGTGTAGGTTGTAAACAGTCTAATGAAAACTATTAAATTTTCATGTGAAAATGAGTGAAGCTCCCTTCCTCCTTTCTCTCTTTGTCCCTCCCTGCCCACTCCCCTCACTCACACGGTCTTTGCTGTTTTTCCTCCTTCTAACAAACTTAAGAGCTTTTCGAAAACACAAAGCCTTTAAATTGTAAAATAAACAGTTAATTATTTAATGTAAATTATTTAATGAAGGATTTTGATGCTATTTTTTTTTTCTTTCACTCAGACAAAGATGCTGCTTTCAGCTGCATAACTGCAGCTCCTCACAGAACGTTAAAGTCACTGACTGCCGATCTCTCTCTCTCTCTCTTTTTTTAATGTAGGCATGAAGGCCTGCAGGCATGCGACCAGCGAGTCGCTACATACATACAGTGCTGCAAAATACAATACAACATAGACTTGTACCATGTTACATGAAATTCTATCTAGAAGTCTGAGAGGAGTTGATCAAGTTAAATCAAGGACCATAACTAATAAAAATGAGCCCAACTCAAACAATATAATATGCGTATTACCAACCTACAACAAGGCCTTGTACCAAGTTTCACGAAATCTCTTAAAAATGTGAGGAGTTGATTTCAGAACGCAGGACAACGTCCAATGTTAACTGATTAGCTAAAATTGCTAATTTTTCCAAAAATATTTGGTGTATCAACTTTCAGTTTTTGCAGTGTTCATCCTTGACCAAAAACAGATAAGGCCTTTTTGGCCACATAAGCACACAAATGGTGTGCTTATGTGTTTTTGCATGATCGAAGCTATACACGCGTATGCACACAGACGGCACTTGACTATTATAATGTAGATGCTGTACAATCATTCCACCCTGACAAAAGAACAGTTCAAGAACATCACTGAAAACCCCAAAATACCATGACCATGATGAGTGTATATAAATGTCCGAGCACAACTGTAAACCTTTTTGACTGATAAGGTAATCCAAAGTTAAAATTGTAAATCCAACCATCTGATATTCAGCTGCCATATGTGCCAAAACAGGTTCCTCACTCTGACTTACCACACGAGCAAAAGGAGCTTTCCTGAGCAGTAAATCAGTGCTCTTCTGGTATTTACGAATCTCCATCAGGGCCTTTGTTCCTGGACGAAATCTTTTCTTCTTGGGAGTTTCTGGTTGACGCCCTGGAGAGCACATTTATATCTTCACAATAAACTCTACAACACGTTTGGCAAGGAACACATTTTATACTGAAAAGATTGTAGAGGTTGTGAGAATTACTGACTTGCATGTACAGTGCTGTGCAAAAGTATTCACCCCCTTGGGCTTTAACACATTTTAATTTGTTTCTGCCATTTCAGACACAAAAGGTAATTCTCTTTATTAAAAGTTCTAAAATTATCCTCCTTAAACTCAAACTGGAAACAAATCTCTTATGCTGCGTTCACACCGGGCGCGACGCGAGCGACTGCAGCCACAGGTTGCCATGTAATCCCTATGTAAGGACGCGTTTTGGCGCCAAACCGTGCAGCGCGACGCGATGGACGCGAGTGAAGCGATTTTGAGAGTTTTGCGCATTTGTGGCGCAATATTGCGTCGCGACACGTCGCGTTGCCCTCCTCCTCAAGTTCAAAAATCTGAACTTTTTCGTCTCGTCGCGATGACCAATCAGGGACTGAATATGTAGTGACGTGGAGATGTCTGGAGTTTGACTGAAGATGTGAACATGTCCTGTATCTGGTAGCAGCCTGTGAGCAGGACTTATGTCTCTTTTGTCCTTTATTTCACAATCATGAAAGAGTTTTTGGAGCGAACAGCAGCACCACAGCAGCAGGGAGCGGAGTTTCTTTTTATTTTTATTTTACGTGCGCGCGAATCGTCCTGGAGATTATTTTACTTATTAACTACACACCTGTATAATAAAGCAAATGGTGACTGGTTTCTAAACACAATTATGACAGTTTTTGGAGCGAGCAGCAGCCTTACTTGCAGCAGCGGGAGCGGAGCTTTTTCCTTTTCTTTTTCCGTTTACGTGCACGCGAGAGCGAATCGTCTGTAGGGTATATTTTATTAATTAACTACACAGATGTAGTCTTTTTTTTATTATTATTATTTACATGTGCGCGCGCGAACGGGACAGTTGATCCTCAAACTGGGTCCCGCAGAGGTGGAAGGACCGTTGAAAGCGGCCGTCACCCAGACACAGCTCCTGCAGCAAATAATGATACTCTCTGTATTGGGAGCTTTCCACAGCAACTCACTCCGTGTGATCAAGGTCCGTCATGTTAGCTTGACTGACAACTGGAGCCGGTGAGCAGAATGGAAGCTCCTCCTATTTGATGACGCACTGGGGCGAATTTTCGCAGCGAAAGTCCACCCAAGCAGAGCGACACACCGGGCGAAGGAGGCGCGTCCGTCGCCTGGCGACCCACGCGAATTTGTAGAGTCATATCGCGCCCAGTGTGAACGCGGCATTAAACTTGATATATATTAAATAAAAAAAAAACTGCCACAGGCACTGTAGCTCACCTGGATACAAGATATCACAGTTTCAGCTAGAAAAGTAGGCATGGCCAAACTCCAAAGGTCGCATCAAGGTCAAAATTAAAAAAGAAACCCATTGGATATATTTTGGAGCTATCTAAAAGCTACTCCTGTACCAAAATTCAGATCAATTGTTTCCATCTCACCTTGTCCTCTGTCACACCAACCACCTGCATGTCCTCCCTCAGCACATCCATAAACCTCCTCTTTGGCCTCCCTCCTCCTGTCTCGTGTCTCCATCCACAGCATCCTTCTCCCTGGGTGCCTCCTCTGCACATGTCCAACCATCTCAATCTCGCCTTTCTGACTTTGTCTCCAAACTGTCCCACCTGTGCTGTCCCTCTGATATGTTCATTCCTAATCCTGTCCATTCTCATCACTCCCAAAGAGAATCGCAACATCTTCAGCTCTGCCACCTCCAGCTCTGTCTCCTGTCTTTTTGTTAGTGCCACCCTCTCTAAGCTGCACAACATAGCTGGTCTCACTACTGTCTTGTAAACTTTCCCTTCACTCTTGCAGATATTCTTCTATCACAAATCACTCCTGCCACCTTTCTCCACCCTGTCTGTACTCTCTCCATCTCTCTACCACACTCTCCATTACTTTGGACAGTTGACCCCAAGTATTTAAACTCTTCTACGTTCAAAACTTTGACTCCTTGTATCCGCACTATTCCACTGGGCTTCCTCTCATTCACACACATGTACTCAGTCCTGCTCAGACTGACTTTCATTCCCCTTCTCTCCAGAGCACATCTTCACCTCTCCAGGTGAGATTCAACCTGCTCACTACTCTCTCTACGAGGCATGTGAATCTCATGAGAATCTCATGATGATTCGACACACACCTCGATACACTACCAGCGATATGATAAATATAGCGATACATGATGATACTGACGATACGATTCACCCCTGCTCCCGATTCGATGCGATTTGATGGCGATTCAATTCCTGACAATGCGATATGGCACGACACGATTAATGATGGGTATTGATAAGATTTTCTCAATATCAATTCCGTTTATCAATACGATACTTTATAGATTCCCTTATCAATACCTCTTTCTGTGTACTAAAAGTAGCCTTTAGAGGTTTTCTATGTCAGCAACATTGTATTGAGTTTTAAAGCAAATAAATATGAAATCTGTCACTTGATCCTTGATTTCTGGACATAAATAAAAATCAATAAATCTGTACATGGTCACTGGATCCTTGATGTACATGATGGATCCTTGATCTCTGGACAGAAATAGACAAAATCTGTAGTTTTTGTCAAAAGCATTTGCTTTCAGATATTAATGACACAAATGTAACTCCATAGACTCTCAGCTGAGCTCTTCAGCCGGCTGTAGTCAGTAAGTAATTCATAAAAAATGGAGGACGTATCATTTTGGGGAAAAAAAAAAACGTGTTTGGTCAGGTGTAGTTTATTGTTTGTATTATAACGTTTGGAAAGAGGTGTCATTTATTTAAAATGGCGATTCGCTCTGAAGTTATTAGTTCACACTGAAATCTGTGCGGCTCTTTGGAGCTGTGTACTTAGTCCCACAAAACAGAGGATATTATTATTATTATTATTATTATTATTATATCCTTTACCTGATGGACAACTTCAGTTTATGCATGGGCAGGTGCTCACGACAGAGAACCATTGTGTAAAACTCTGGTGTGGAATGTTGGACGATTCTCGGAAGAAGAGTCCCAGTTTGTGACTTTAATCCACACAAAGCTGACTCACGAGTGACATCTTTAAATGGCTTTGAGAGAGGTTAATTAAGAAATTGTGGACCTGCCGCTGGAAGCGAAGCAGAGAACCAGCAAACAGTGGGTCGAAGCGCTGCTTTGTTCCTTCAAGCTGCCCCACTGCAGTCTGCAGTAGACGGTTTCACGGATACCTCCATTTTGGATTAGGCGTGGTGCACGCTGGGAGTGCTTGGGGACATCCTGCATCGTCCGCCTATTTGAACATATTGTAAAAGTTGTGATCCTTCAGTGTTATCTAGTAATTAAGTGATAAAACCCTGCTGAATCTAATCAACGTACTCAATTGTCAAGCAAGTGTGTGTCTGAGCCTGGGAGTATAATGGGGGGCTGATTATTATTATTTTTTTGAAGCAGCAAGTTCACAATTTATTTATCAGCTTCTGTCAAAGCAGTTTAAAAATGTCAATTGTAACTCACCTGTCTGCTGATTAGAGACCAGGACTAACATCTGCTGATGTGGCAAGAGAATTATTTGATGTTTCACAGTGTGCAGTTATTATTAGTTCCTCGTTAGTGGTGGGACGGCACACAATCCTCTGGTGTGTATATATATATATATATATATATATATATATACACACACACACACACACACGTCATTTACATTCACAACATACAGAGCCCCCAACGTGTGGCAAAAGGCATACACAGCAAAACAGGTTTGACTTATGGTTTGATTTAAAAACCAAACTAATTCCGGATGGTTTACTGATATTAACGTTAACATCAGATGGGTCAAAATGCATGGAACACTGCCATCTACTGAATGGTAGTCTGAATAGTGCCAACCCAAATCTCACACAGCCACTGAGCTGAATCACACTTAAACAGAATTTTCAGTTTTGCAAATGCCGATATTTTACAAATGAAAAAAAATTACATATTATACAAATACAGATTTATTTGTAAAAAACCAACACACGATACTGTAATGTGTGTGTTGGTTTTTACATATAAGAAATGAAGGAATCAGTGATGAGTGGAGGCTGATTTTCCCATAATGCCTTTTGGCATCTGTGTGTGTTAATGTTCAAACCTTCAGAATTAGTGCATTGTTTTAAAATTAAAAGCTATGTGGTATATTTTCACTTTGTAAAAATGACAATTAACGTTAATATCAATAAAATGTCTGGAATTAGTTTGGTTTTTAAAATCAAACCAAAAGGTCAAACCTGTTTTGCTGTGTATGCCTTTAGCCACACGTCAGGGGCTCTGTATGCTGTGAATGTAAATGACTGTTCCTTACAGCAGTGGGCAGGGCGCACAAAGAAAGAAGCTCTGACTCACTGTGTTGGGTTTGTGAGGGCCTTTGATTCTACGCAGAAGCATCGCCAGTGCTTAAACTCAAAACTGGTTTGTCATTAGCTTACAGTGTACCGGAGTCAATACTAAAACTTATTAGCTGTAGCTTCCGCTACATTTTTTTTTATTAGTTTATCATTATAAAAGTTAACTTTTCAGTTAGCGGATTAGCAGTTATCAAAGCTAACTTTTTGGTTAGCTGTGCCCACCACTGCCTCTAAGTCTGGCAAGCTGAAGTTACATCTGTGTGTGTGTGTGTGGGGGGGGGGGGGGGGGGGGGGGTCTTAAAAAAATCATTGCACTCATTTGTCGTAGTGTCTGAGCCTGAGAGTAATGGTGCTGATTATTATTATTTTCTTTTATTATACCCCCCTCCTCTTTTTTTTTTTTTTGTTTTTTTTGTTTTTTTTTTGTTTACACAGACTGTAAGCCTGCCTGCTGGCAACAACAGCAGCATGTAGAGGAACGATCCTTATAATTAGTCAAATCCCACAACATCGGAGAATTATTATTATTATTAATATTTTTTTCCCCTTTAAACAGACATAACTTCACTTCGTGAACAGGGTGATATTAATGGTCCCAGTCCACGCCAGAGGATCATGTGCTGCCCCAAGAAAAAAGAACACATTAATGAGTAATCATAACTGCACACTGTGAAATGGGAAATAGTTCTCTTTTCTTGACACAACAACAAACATGAGTCCTGGTCATTAATCAGCAGACAGGTGAGTTACAATTGACATCTTTAAATGGATTTGACAGAGGCTGATAAATAAATTGTGGACTCATTGCTTAAACAAATTATAATAATAATCAGCCCAACCTATTATTGTCACAGGCTCAAGACACACACTGGCATGACAAATGAGCATGATGATTAGACTCAGTAGGGTTTTATGACTTAATTACTAGATAACAAGGAAGGATCACAACTTTTTCAACACATTCGAATAGGCAGACGATGCGGGATGATCATTTCCCAATAAACACCCTCAAAAACAACAGCCTCTCTGGTGTCCTGAACTGAAGGACCGATAAGGGAATCATTAAGCAAAAGGCTATTGATGTCATCATTTTTGTTGTGGTAGAAATGTGCTTTCTGGCTCTGTCCATGGTGCATTCAATGTGCATCGGAGAAAAAAAAAATTGATGCAAGCAGGCAGAGAGCGATGCAACACAATTCAACCCGTCAAATGAATCAATGCACACTGAATGAATCAATACAATCGCATCGCGCACGTTTGTATCTAGACACCGATTCATACTGAATAATCTCCACGTGCCTTCTCACTGTGGGACTTGTCTCCTCTAAGCAGTGGTGGGCACAGTTCCGCTAATCTACTAGCCGTTAATTAGTGAAGCTAACTTTTTGTTAGCGGGTTAGCTTTACAGCTAACTTCAAAAACCATCAGCGGACCAATTAGCTTCCACTAAATTTCGTTCCACTAACTTAGTCCACTATGGGCTTTTTGCTGGCATAGTTAGTTATGGTCAAAAACATTTGCAAACCCTAAAATCATACATGTTGGTTCCTGTTTGCTACATATTTTGCAGCAGTCAGGCAGTTGTGAGGAGCTGAGTTCAACTGTACCCCAGCAGAAGGCGCCTGGCTGCCAGGCTGCTATAAAAAAACAAAAAACACGTCATTTACATTCACAACATACAGAGCCCCCAACGTGTTGCAAAAGGCACACATAGCAAAACAGGTTTGACTTATGGTTTGATTTAAAAACCAAACTAATTCCGGATGCTTTACTGATATTAACGTTAACGTTAGATGGGTCAAAATGCATAGAACACTGCCATCTACTGGATGGTAGTCTGAATAGTGCCCACCCAAATATCACACGGTCACTGAGCTGAATCACACTTAAACAGAATTTTCAGTTTTGCAAATACTGATATTTTACAAATGGAAAAAAATTACATATTTTACAAATACAGATTTATTTGTAAAAAAAACCCAGCACACAATACTGTAATGTGTGTGTTGGTTTTTACATATAAGAAATGAACCAATCAGTGATGAGTGGAGGCTGATTTTCCCATACAGATCACAATGTCATCTGCAAACATCATTGTCCATTGAAACTCTTGTCTGATCTCATCAGTCAACCTGTCCATCACCATTGCAAACAAGAAAGGACTCAGAGCTTATCTTTGGTGTAACCCCACTTCCACCTTGAGAGAGGCCGTTATTCCTACTGGGTATCTCACTGCTGTTACACTATTCTTGAACATGTCCTGCACTACCGTCACATACTTCTCTGCCATTCCAGACTTCCTCAGCCAATCATCTTGTAAGATTAAAAAATTTCCTAGGTCTGCACAACGAGGGAAACCTGTGATATCACTACTAAATTTGCAGCCATATAACCTGTAAGAAATGAGCAATATTTGGGCAAAAGATCACTTAAGTGCTTCCACCCAGAGATCTTTCAATGTGAGCTTTGTGGGTATGTGCACCAGTAGAAGACTATTATTCTCCGGAATTTGTAGTTTCAACAGATTGTCTATTAAAGACAAAAACAACCTGAATGGCACTGTCAATGTTTGCTCTAAAATAACTAGGGTCAAACAAGACACTTGCGTTCGTTTGGGGAAAATCAGGTGAAAAAGAAAGCTAAGTGTATTCTCAGCCAACCTGATCATGTGTTGTCCGGTCAGTTCACAGAGAACAGTACAATGGACTGTGCAATGAAGCATATGCTCAACGTCTTGACCTTGGGTGGGTTGTAGTCGGAGAGGTGTGTCTTGGAGCAGCACACAAGTCGGCCAATATCAGTGCCTACAAGACCAACAGCGATTGGACAGATTGGACGCGCTTCAATCTGGGGTCCACGCAAAAGCAACATTCAGGTCAAAGAGAGACTCAGTTGCCACACTCCAAACCTGAGTCTTCAAAACACCATGAACCATGTAGTAAGAGAAACTGATGATCTTGGCAGTCAAGTGTTTCAGAGAATGCAGCATGATGATCAACCCGCTCTGACAGTTGAAGATGAGATTTTCCACTTTATAGGCAAGTCTATAAAGATGAGACAAACACTTGGGGTGCCCCCTTACCTTTTCGGTCACCACGGAACCATCTCCCAAACAAAAGACCTCAAGCTGCAAAACGCTTGTTGTCCCTACAGCGCACTCTAGACAAATCAAAATCAAATCAATTTTATTTATATAGCGCCAAATCACAACAACAGTTGCCCCAAGGCGCTTTATATTGCAAGGCAAAAGCCATACAATAATCACAGAAAAACCCCAACGGTCAAAACGACCCCCTATGAGCAAGCACTTGGCGACAGTGGGAAGGAAAAACTTAACAGGAAGAAACCTCCAGCAGAACCAGGCTCAGGGAGGGGCAGTCTTCTGCTGGGACTGGTTGGGGCTGAGGGGAGAGAATCAGGAAAAAGACATGCTGTGGAAGACAGCAGAGATCAATCACTAATGATTAAATGCAAGAAACACAAGAAACCACAGATGAGAAAAGATTTCATCAACTTCATACAAAAGATGCCAAGCAAGCAGAGCCAGCTCCGCTGCTAAAAGAAGGCCAAGAGTGTGGCTAACTACCCTTGTTTAGTGTTTACCACCCTCGCAAACCAGAGCTGATAAGAGTAGTGTTTGACTCCAGTGCCAAACATGAAGGAGTTTCTCTTAACGACATTCTCTTGAGTGGTCCTGTGGTCCAACATCCTTATTGGGGTTCTGATCTGTTTTCGAAAAGAACCAATCGCAGTTACAACAGATGTGCAGATAATTGTTTCACAGTCTGTGAGGAACACAAAGATTTTTTTTAAGGTTCTTGTGGTATGAAGATAATGACTTGCAGAAACCAGTGAAAGAGTTTCGCGTGACAGTGCATTATTTGGCAACAGTTCAATTCCAGCAGTACTGCGTACGATAAGCTGGTTCGGTGGCAGCTGAGTCCAATGCTAATGCAAGAGAGTTTGTCATGCGCAATTTCTATGTGGATGATGGACTTGCATAATTTCCCAATGAAACAGAAGCCATCAAAACTCTGCAAATGTCCCAAGAAATTCTAGCTGAGTCAAAGATCAGATTGCACAAAATAGCATCGAACAGCAACAAGGATTCTCTACAGAAGATGGAGCTACTGATGTGAATGATCTGGATTTGGGAGGGGAATCACTGCCCCTTCAAAGGAGTCTAGGTCTCAGCTGGAACCTTGAGACAGATTTTCTGTGTGACCCAACAGAATACCTCTCTGACCAAGAGAGGTATTCTCTCTACAGCGAACAGTCTCTTTGACCCTTCAGGATTTGTGGCACCAGTCACTGTGGTAGGAAGGAACCTAATGAGGAGCGTTCGGTTGAACAGTATGATTGGGATGCTCCACTCCCAACAATAAAATAGGAACAATGGAAACTCTGGAGGGATGCCATGAAAGAACTGGAACAACTTGAGATCCTGAGACCTTATGTTGCTGTTTCACTGGCCAATCAGACAGTACAGGGAGCTTTGTGTATTTTCAGATGCATCCACCACTGCTATAGCTGCTGTAGCCTATTTGAAAACCATCTCCACAATAGGGGAATGTCATGTAAGTTTTGTCATGGCAAAGTCCAAGCTAGCTCCACATCCCGTCCACACAGTTCCTCGCCTTGAACGTTGTGCTGCTGTCTTGGCAGACTTCATTAAAGGTGAAATAGACATCGACATACACTCTGAAATTCTACACAGATAGTAAAATCATGTTGGACTACATTCATAACACCTTGCACAGATTTTACATCTATGTGTCTAACCGAATCACACAGATCAGGAAGATATCTCATCCACACCAGTGGCATTATATCAACACTGAAGAAAATCCTGCAGACCATGGAACACGACCAGTAGCTGCGACAGCGCTTGAAAGCAACTGATTTTCTTGGCCATTATTCCTATCAAAACCTCAGCAAGAGCACACCACACAGACTGACAACTTCGAGCTAGTACATCCAGACATGGATCAAGAAACCCCTCCTGAGGTAACAGTCATCAGTAGTAAGGTGACAAAAGGCCTGCTTGGATCCCATAGGTTTGAGTTATTCTCCACGTGGAAGTCATTAATGCGATCATTCTCCACACTAATCTTGAAAGCCAGAACTGTCACAAAGAGTCCTAAAAGTGATGGCATTAGAGGAAATCAAAGAGTCCAAGCAACGATTGTGATTATCAGGGCTATACAGCAAGACATCTTTGGATCTAAGGAAGTCCAATGTCTTTCCAAAGGAGAACAAATTCCAAGACACAGCCCTCTTTTCAAGTTGGCTCCATTTCTAGATAATGATGGATTGTTAAGAGTTGGTGGTTGCATAATCTCGACGCACGTCTTTCGATGATAAGCACCCACTAATCACTGTCAAGTCCCATATTGCTACACTGTTAGTGAAATATTATCATGAACAAGTTGCACCTTAGGGACGCCACTTTACAGAGGGCGCTGTAAGATCAGCTGGGCTATGGCTAATTGGGTGGAAGAAACTTATTCTAGTGTGATACATAAGTGTGTCATTTGTAAAAAATTTTGAGGGAAACTGGAAGAACAAAGTTGGCAGACTTACAAACAGACAGATTGTCGTTGGAACCACCTTTCTCACATGTTGGGGTTGACATCTTTGGCACATGGATGGTGACCTACCGGAGAACACAAGGAGGCTATGCAGAAAGCAAACGGTGAGTAGCCATATTCACTTGCTTGTGCACCAGAGCGTCCAGTGGTCATTATTGAGACAATGACCACTGCAAGTTTTATCAATGGCCTCAGACATTTCATGGCCATTAGAGGACCTATAAAAAAATGCTCAGATCAGGTCAGGGTACAAATTTGTATCGGCGCCTGTAAAGAGCTCAACGCCAACTCAGAGGATACTGAGCTAAGGGCATACCTTAAGGACAACAAATGCAGCTGGATTTTCAACACTCTCCACTCGTCCCACATGGGTGGAGTATGGGAGAGGATGATTGGCATTGCACAACGCATTCTGGATGCCCATCTTCTCAAGACTAACACATTTCATCTGACACACGAGATACCTACCACTCTGATGACAGAGGACACCCCCTGCACCAGTTTCTGGCCAACCAGAGGAGCCTGTTCAGCTACAGACTCCGTGCCATCCCCTGCCGGACAGACAGACTATGGAAGTCTTTTGTCCCCAGGGCCATCCAGCTCTTTAACACCACACAGAAGGTTATAGTGATATAGGTATATAGGTTATAGTGTATTAGGTCTTTGTGTACTCGTATGTTTGTGTATTTATGTATCTATGGAAGCTGACAGACACCTTAATTTCCTTCGGGATTAATAAAAGTACTCTACTCATGAACTCAAGACCATTGGTTCCAGTATCTTCTGACCTGGAAGCTCCTGCAGTTCTCACTCCATCAATGTTGATGACACAAAAACCAATACACTGTCTGCACCTATAGAGGATTTTGATGTTAATGACCTTGCTGACCTTAATGATGTTCAAGGCTTTGCTGACGAATTTTGGAATAAGAAGAGGCAGGAATACTTAATGATACTTCAACCGAGGAAAAGTGACATTCAGAGAGACGTAACCTGCAGGTGGGAGATGTCATATTGTTAAACTTGACTTGTAATCAAGACCATACCCGGTCAAGATACCAGGGTGCGTAAAGTGGAAGTTAAAGTAGTCCAGCAGGGCACTCAAGTGTATTCACGGCCTGTTTCAGAGGTCATCTTACTCTTTCATAAAGACAGTGAGTAGTGGTATAAACTATTATACCAGGCAGGGAGTGTGCAGCCTCTCTTATGGCTGGCATGCATGTTTTCGCCAAGAGGTGGCAGTATTGTTAAAGTTATTCTGAATTTGAGTTTTTGAAGTTTGCCACCATTGGGCTTCCGTAGATGGTTAGACTAGAGGGCTGAAGAAGAGCAGCAGACTAAAGTAGCACAGCAGCTTTACTTTGTTTCCACAGAGTTTTGGAAATATACGTCTTTTTACAGTACCTTCATGTGTAAGGCAAAAATTAAACAAGCTGAACCTGGAAGCCTTTGTCTCTCATTTGGAGAACTGTTTATCTGTCTGCTGAACTAAACACTTCAAGGAGGACAGAATACCCCCATCCAAATGTCTTTTATGTCCCCACTGTCACAAACCGCAATTGTGCAAAAAGCAAAGGACTTAAAGGACAGCACTGCCTTGTCCAACGGTAAACCCTAAAATAGTCAGAATAGCAACAATTAGTTTAAAACTGAAGCCAAAGGACTAGTGTAAAGAAATTTAACCCAGGAACAAAATAAAGGGCCAAAACCAAACCTTTCTAAAGTAAAAAAAAAAAATAATAATAATTCCCACTCAACCCTGTCAAATGTTTTTTCAGCGTCCACAGCAATGCGACATTCAGGTATCTTGTAGTTTGGAGTGTAAATGATGTTAAATAGCCGTCTTATGTTAAAGAAAGAATGCAGATTCTTAATAAAGCCAGTTTGGTCAGGTGACATTATGGAAGGAAGACTTTTTTCTAACCTACAAGCCAGTAGTTTTGACAGAATTTTAAAATCAGTGTTCAACAAAGATATAGGCCTATAAGAAGCACAATCAGCCAGATCCTTATCTTTTTTAAGCAACACAGAGATACAGGCCTGGTAACACGATGGAGGAAATGCACTAGAGTCAAGAGACTCTTTCCAAACTTGGCAAAGAAAAGGTCGTCTGAAATTTTTTTTGAAAAAAATCAGCGGAAAACCCATCAGGGCCTGGAGATTTTCCTGATTGCATAGATGAAATTGCCAACTGAAGTTCCTCTTTTGTGATGTAAGCTTCAAGAGTTTGTCTAAGTTCCAGGGAAAGCAAAGTCGAAGTAATGGAGTCAAAGAAATCAAGCAAATCCTTTAAATTTACGGTAGATTCTGATGTGTATAGTCTGGAGTAAAATTACCTGAATGTGTCAATCACCTTTTGGTCTGATGTCACCTCTCCGCTGTTGTCCCAAACTTAGTTATTATTTGCTTCGCCCTGATACCAAGTAACTGATTAGCCAGGAGCTTACCAATCTTTTCCTTGTGTTCATAAAACTCACTCTTATTCCTAATCAAACAGCCCAACTCTTCTGTGTGCCCCTTCGATAAACCCGTCTCTTTCTCTCTTCTTTTATTGTGGCTTAACAAGGCCCCACACAGCCTGTTTCATTCTTTGATCCTAACTTTAACAATAAGGTAACAGCCTTGACAAAGTTTTACAGTTCGTCAAGTCTTCAATTTTTTTTTAAAGACAACTTCCGAGCGTACCGTTTCAGAATAAGAGCGAATTTACAGAAAAGTGACTTTTCCTTTTTTTTGTAATCCAGCGCGCTGCTCTTAAAACTTTAACTTTTTCTAAATTCACAAAGACTTTCAATTAGGCAACAACAACCTTTTTAAAGCTACTTGGGTCAAGCAAGCTGACAACGAAGCACTGAGCACCTCAGCCGTTCTGTCAGCTCATCAAGCCAATCCTGCACCTGGTAGTGAGCACTTCTCCTTTGCTGAGATAATCCATCCCACCTCACAGGTGTGCCATACCAAGATGCTGATTAGACACCATGATTAGTGCACAGGTGTGCCTTAGACTGTCCACAATAAAAGGCCACTCTGAAAGGTGCAGCTTTGTTTTATTGGGGGGGGGGATACCAGTCAGTATCTGGTGTGACCACCATTTGCCTCATGCAGTGCAACACATCTCCTTCGCATAGAGTTGATCAGGTTGTCAATTGTGGCCTGTGGAATGTTGGTCCACTTCTCTTCAATGGCTGTGCAAAGTTGCTGGATACTGGCAGGAACTGGTACACGCTGTCGTATACGCCGGTCCAGAGCATCCCAAACATGCTCAATGGGTGACATGTCCAGTGAGTATGCCGGCCATGCAAGAACTGGGACATTTTCAGCTTCCAAGAATTGTGTACAGATCCTTACAACATGGGGCCGTGCATTATCCTGCTGCAACATGAGGTGATGTTCTTGGATGTATGGCACAACAATGGGCCTCAGGATCTCGTCACGGTGTCTCTGTGCATTCAAAATGCCATCAATAAAATGCACCTGTGTTCTTCATCCATAACAGATGCCTGCCCATACCATAACTCCACCGCCACCATGGGCCACCTCGATCCACAACATTGGACATCAGAAAACCGCTCACCCACATGACGCCACACACGCTGTCTGCCATCTGCCCTGGACAGTGTGAACCGGGATTCATCTGTGAAGAGAACACCTCTCCAACGTGCCAAACGCCAGCGAATGTGAGCATTTGCCCACTCAAGTCGGTTACGACGACGAACTGGAGTCAGGTCAAGACCCCGATGAGGACGACGAGCATGCAGATCAGCTTCCCTGAGACGGTTTCTGACAGTTTGTGCAGAAATTCTTTGGTTATGCAAACCGATTGTTTCAGCAGCTGTCCGAGCGGCTGGTCTCAGACGATCTTGGAGGTGAACATGCTGGATGTGGAGGTCCTGGGCTGGTGTGGTTACACGTGGTCTGCGGTTGTGAGGCTGGTTGGATGTACTGCCAAATTCTCTGAAACGCCTTTGGAGACGGCTTATTATAGAGAAATGAACATTCAATAGACGAGCAACAGCTCTGGTTGACATTCCTGCTGTCAGCATGCCAACTGCACACTCCCTCAAATCTTGCGACATCTGTGGCATTGTGCTGTGTGATAAAACTGCACCTTTCAGAGTGGCCCTTTATTGTGGGCAGTCTAAGGCACACCTGTGCACTAATCATGGTGTCTAATCAGCATCTTGATATGGCACACCTGTGAGGTGGGATGGATTATCTCAGCAAAGGAGAAGTGCTCACTATCACAGATTTAGACTGGTTTGTGAACAATATTTGAGGGAAATGGTGATATTGTGTATGTGGAAAAAGTTTAGATCTTTGAGTTCATCTCATACAAAATGGGAGCAAAACCAAAAGTGTTGCGTTTATATTTTTGTTGAGTGTAATTGGCTTCAAAATTCATCACAAATTCAAATTACATTTGTTTGCTTAATTCGTTAAAGCTTTATTCCACTGCTTTCTTTCAGCGTCTCATGAGAAACAACATATGTCCATAAATAAACTTATTTAATCACTGTCCACTCAAAAAATACCAGTAAACTGTTCAATTTCTTGTATATTTGTAAATAAAATGTAAATATTTCTGCTGTGGTTCATTTTGTGTTCAGATGGAAACTCTTGGTTAATATGTATCGTAGGATTCATGACTTTCACATTTGAGACTGATTAATTTGAGACTGATGAATTAATGTTTAAATCGAGGTTCCCAGTCCTTAAAACTGGGTGGTGCCCCTGAGGTTAATATCATATGAATTAAAATTTGCTTTACTAATGTGGCGTGACTTAACCTGGGTTCCTCCAAAGAGGACCTTACAATATTAAAGATTAATAAATCTTAATATTCAAATTCCTTACGTTTCTGGTCCAGTCATTTGATCAAAATAATTATTCTTTAAATTCATGTGAGAGGGGCCATCCATTCCAATTATTAAATTAAGTGATTTAATTTCAATACATTCTTTTGGTCCCCAGTGTGAGGCCAACAACACATATAAGGTGATTAAAATAATTACATTTAAATTTGTTACATTATTTTGGTGCCCCTTTGCGAGACTTTTTTTTTTTCATTACACGGCCATGCCGGCTGCTATAACAGTGATGTGTGACGTCACATGGGCACAGAGGTTCACAACTCTGCCAGTGTCGCTCTGCAGGTGAAAGGCAGGAGAGGAGGAAGTTTCTGCACTGAAGGCGAGCTGTTTCTTCCACGAGTCAGCAGTAGAGGCTAGTTTTAAACTGCCAGTAACGGCAAATTTCTGCCAGCTCTTGGGTTCAAGTGGTCTGTGCCGCAGAGCATGGATTTTCCAAAAAATGGACTGAATTGTTACTAAAAATCAGCCCCTTCAACGTCTTGAGGCTGTGAAGCCATAGCTTTGGAGTGCAGCTGAAGAGGTCAGCCGAATTGGGGGGGGGGGACTGTTACATCAGCACCTGTTCTGGTTAAATGCCGACTTTCGAGGCATATATTTTAGTTGTAAGAGCTCCTTATTTTCATTGATACACATCAATCGTTAGTTTATAGCACAGTCTATCTTTCCAGAGACTACACAGGATATGCATGAGCAATCACACAGTGTTCCTGGTAGCCCCATACTGGCCGGGCAGACATGTTCCTCATAATTCTGATGTTCCCTCAACGAGGAGCCGTGGCCACTCCCTCAGAGGAGGGACCATTTGTCACAGTTGGAGGGGTGCATTTGGCATCCTCACCCAGATAGTCTTCAACTGTATGTGTGGACCCTGAAAGGACAGACTCCATGCTGAACTCTAGTGATCAAGCTGCAGTACATACTATACTGAATGCCCATGCTTCCTCCACGAGGGCATTATACGACAACTGATGGAAGCTTTTAAACTGTTGGCGCAGTACGCAGGGTGTAGACCCAGAGAGTTGGTCTGTGCCAGTGCTGCTTAGCTATCTTCAAACATCATTTGACAGTGACCTTTTGGCCTCTACTATTAAGATCTATGTTGCTGCTGTCTCTGCTCGGCACATTATGGCGGATGGTCAGTCAATAGGGCCACACTCTTTGATATACATTTTTTATGCAGTACCCTACCCCTTCGGCCTCCAAGGGCTGCATGTGTGCCATCCTGGGATCTTCCATTGGTCCTAGAGTGCTTATGTTCCCCACTGTTTGAGCCACTGGGAGGTGGTGACCTCTGATGGTTGTCTGTTAAGACTGCATTCCTTCTGGCAATTTCTTCCGCAAAGCATGTTAGCGAGGTCCATGCCTTGTCAATCACTGAGAACTGTGTGTCGGGAATCCAGGTGTTCACCAGAATTCAGAATCCAGAATTCACAGAATCGTAATTACATATGTTATGTCCCCTGACACAAGCATGTCTTTGATTCATGCATAGCACGACCTGTGTCGTGCTGGAGAGTAAACTCGTCTTTAACGGGTGCAGACAGCACGGGAAAGGGGCGCTATTGCTATGTGCACAGAGAATTTTGAAATGTTCAAAAAATCTTTCACGCATAAATGTTGTGCTACTAGTGCAGCGGATAACTGAAAAAATGCTTCAGATGGTGATGCAAGCACCAAATTTGGCACACGTACTCCTTCGACATTACTCTTTTAAAAATGCAGACTGGCCACATGAGCTTTCAATAGGTGGCCAAGAAGGGGTCAATTGAAGAATTACACAGGGGTCAAAATTTAAAAATGCTCCAGTCATATTGAAAGGTATTCCATATTATTTGTCTGATCATAAAGATTCCAAAAAAGGTATAGTTTGGACTATCTATGAATTTTATGGAGTTATGGGGTAAAACAGCAAGAATGGCGATAAAGGTCAATTTCAATTTGTAAAGGGGTCAAAAGTTAAAGTTGCTCAAATTTTTGTAAAAGGTGATGCAAATTATTAGTTGAGTGAATATGGTTTTAAAAGGAATAGTTTGCATCATGTATCATACTTAGTTATCAAGTTACAGAGTAGCATATGTCACATGTCATAGAATCCAATGGATGCCCGACATTGTTTATCCTTCACTTTGCAAACCAAGCATGCAACACAGTCAAAACTATTCCAATTATTAATCCTATTAGCTCAACCAGTAATTTGCACCACTTTTTACCAAAATTGGAGCAACTTCAACTTTGACCCCTGTACAAACTGAAATTGACCTTTCTCAGTGTTTTTTGCTGTTTTTACCTCATAACTCCATAACATCATTGCACAGATAGTCCAAACTATACCTTTTTAGAATCTTTATGATCACCCAAATAATATGGAATACGTTTCAATATGATTGGAGCATTTTTTAATTTGACCCCTGTGTAATTCTTCAATTGTCCCCTCTTGCCCACCTATTGAAAGTTCATGTGGCCACTCTGCATTTTTAAAAGAGTAATGTCCTAAGGAGTATGTGTGCCAAATTTGGTGCTTGCATCACCATTTGAAGGATCCCTCAGTAAATATTAATTATCTGCTGCACTATACATGGTGCGATCTAATCGCCAACACAATGTGCAGCTCATCAAGTGGAGCAAGAAGAAGTGAGAAGAGCGAGTGGTGACATCAGCGGATTGCATCAGACCGCAGCTCGACTGAAAAATTATAACGAAGTTATATCTGTTATAAACATACTTTAAACAGCTGTACACACAAAGGAAAACACCTAACTTTTACCAAGCCATAACAATGTAAACTGACAAATAATTACCTTTTTAGATGGCTCAAAATGCTTTCTGCAGCTTGTTACGCCCACTCGTGCGCACCGCAAACAGCTGACGTTGAAGTGGTCCTCTGTGATTCAAGAAGTGATTACAGCCATTTTCAACAGGCAATTTGCAGAGAAAATGATTAATCCGAAACAAATAATTACTTATATACACAGCGTCCAGTGCAGAGCGCGTGGCAGCCGATAGAAACAAGACCAGCATTCCAGCTGGGCTCACAGCGGGGGATTCATCACGACAGCGGGTGTGCAAGTGCGTGAATCAAAGTCATGCTCACGTCAGGGGGCCTTAACTCTCATTTTAGGAGGTGGTGAATTCCTGTAATGCGTTTTGGTGCTGCACTGTGCCCAAAACTGTAAGTTTTTCTTCATGAATTTCTTGAGGAGAGAAGCACTGGGCACACGTTTGTCAAGAGGATACAAGACGACTGGGATGGTCCCACAAAAAAGAACCTCTATTATCACGTAGTTTGTATTACACTGAAGACAGCAACATAAAGACGTGGTGTTTGACCCAGGGTCCGCTATTCCTGAAGCCGAAGACAGATGTTGACTACCAATGTCTGTCTTTGCCCATCACTGATTCAATGCAACACAAGTAGTTATGTCTTCTTGTGAAAATGACTTTATAACCAATTACAGATTAAAAGTATTTAACAGGTGTTTGGACTCCCCAGAATGGTCAGGGGGCTGATTAATGGTCATACAGGAGAGGTGAGAGGGGGCTTTGTCGGGAGACACTCCAGCATTTTGCTTTTTTCAAAAGCCAACGTTAGTCATTTTCTGCAACTTCAGCTTTACATTTTATCCAGAATTATAAAATAAGGCCTTGTCCACACGGAAACAGATAAGATCAGAGCCACTTTGTCAAGTTCACAAAGTGTTCTGTAAACATGGAACTGTTTCAAGAAATATCCACTGAAACCACATACATCAGGCATGTATGTGGTGCTGTAAGACTTCCACAAAAAAAACAAAAGAATATGTAGACCATATGCATAACCAGTGGAAGGAGCAAATCAATGTACCTGCAGAAGCAAGACCTTTAAAGCCTTTTAAAAGAAAGAGGGTTTACTGGCTGTTCTTATCGACTCCATGCTAACAGCAAGACAGACACTAAAGAGACTTATTGAGTATTTTAAGCAAACCAGTGTTCATGTATTTTTACAATCACATTGTGGCCAGCCCAAGGCTGTCTAATCAGCATCCTGTGAGGTGGGATGGATTATCTTGGCAAAGAAGGCTCACTAACAAATTTAGACAGATTTGTGAACAATATTTAAGAGAAATAAGTCTTTTGTGTATACAGAAAATGTTTTAGATCTTTGAGTTCAGCTCATGAACAATGGGAGGAAAAACAAAAGTGTTGCATTTATATTTTTGTCCAGTGTACAACCAAAAATGCTAACCATAACTCCTACCCCTAACCACCAGGCTGCACTACATATAAATAGAATTTGGAATTATTAATATAGTTTTGTACAAATAGCCACTTCCTTTGTTTAATGTGTTTGCAAATCAAAAGTTATGGCACTTTTGTATATAGCACTAATTTTAAATAGTGTGTAATACACTACTTTTAAATTCACGGTTGAATTTTGTGCATAACAGTGCGATTAACTGCAGAATATCATATGATAAACAATTCGAATGGTTGCCCAGCACTAATTTTTATTCATTTTGATCACTAACTCCTGTGGTGTTTGTTTGCTTTCCACCAACATTTCAGACAAGTAGATCCTTGTTCTTGCTGCTAGCTTCAATCTCAAATTAAAATAATAAAAAAAATTTAATCACTGTTTACCTTCTAACAATCACCCAACATAATTTCTTGATCCTCCATTTCCTCTGACATACAACCGTTTCACAAAAACACCAATGTTGAATTCCTCCTGGCTTTCCAATCTCACTCACTGCAAAATTATTGAACTTGAACACTTCCAGGTCAAATACTGGCACATGCAAAAAAAGTGTTTTTAATTTTACTGCAGTTTAGGGATTATTTTGCAAAGTGTTTGTCACACATGATCATGTCATGACAGTGATGAGCATTAAGTTAATCATGCAGCACTAAGTTTTTAAGTATAAATTTGTTTTTGTCGGAGATGTCTCTCAATTACACAGTGTAGAAGTAACAAAATCTCACCTGAACGTCGAGTTAATCTGGGGGAACTGGATGTTGAGGGTAGTGGGACAGGTTGCGGAGGTCGACGTTTAGGTGTAGCGGCCTTCCGGCGGCTGGCAGACGGTGTATGACGCATGGCCTTTAGAAATAAGAAACAAAGAAAAATAAAAACACTGTATATACACAAGGTCTCACAATAACACAGGTTGGCATTGTGTGTGTTATTCCTGAATACAACCTCTATGTCATATCTAATGTGCTTCAATTTATACATGTTCGATGAAGGACCAGCTGGCTCCTAACTTGAAAAACTTTGGGGCAGTCAAAATGTCATAAAGCCAAAGCTACTTAAAAGTCTTTTGTTTGTCATTATTGTTTCCATAACATGTCTTTTCTCCTGAAAAGTAAATTTTACAATCAACAACAAATACAAATACTTAAATTTCATTGGAAAACACCCTTGTTTGAATGCTAAAATTGTTGCTTTTTCTGTTGACACTGTAGCCATGTTCCAATTTCAATTCAATTTTCAATATATTTTCATTTATATAGCGCCAAATCACAACAGAGTTGCCTCAAAGTGCTTCACACAGGTAAGGTCTAACCTTACCAACCTCCAGAGCAACAGTGGTAAGGAAAAACTCCCTCTGAGGAAGAAACTTCAAGCAGACCAGACTCAAAGGGGTTCCGGATTCTTCCTGGGGTGATATCTTGGGGGGTGTCAAAGGAATATTTTTTTTTTTGGTGGTATATCTGATTAGATGCAAAAATGTACATGATATCAAGTTCCATTTAATTAGTTTTGTTCTCATACCGCGTCACTCAGGATGCAAGTGTAGCCACTTTTTTCTTCAGTTTAATGCCAGACACCCTGGTAAAGCATGTCCACACAAGAAGAGGCCATGCCAAACGTGGGCCAGTGAGTGACTTCAATTCAGCCACAGCAACTGACTTGAGGGGCATATCACACTCCAATGAACAATGTCTTTTAAACAATTATATACCACTTCCAACTGTTTAACTTGTACGAGTGCTGATGTAACTGATGAAAATAAAAATCGCCTTACAGCGTCTGAAAAATGCAGATTCAGAGGTACTTTTAGCCATAAAACTTGCATTTACATTGCCTGAAGGTCACTCCACTTGTGTTCAGCCACAGTCCAATTCACAACTTAAGGTGCCTTGACATTTGCACGCATTTTGGCGCACTTCATCGTGACAATGCCACCCACTGTGTTCCCAGTTGGATGCTGCTGGACGCTGCATATATAAAATAATTATTTTGTTGCTGATTATTCATTTTCTCTTAGAGTGTGGCTAATGAAAACACCTCTTATCGCTTCCGGAATCACAGAGGTGCGTTTCAGCTGGAGCTTTTCTTCCTCTCTGTTTCCTGCACTTAATGAGGTGGAGAAGGCATTGGAACCGTCTAAAAGGTACTTATTTGTAATGTTTATATGAGCGAAGCGTCGCACAGCGGCGCAAAGCTTACTCATGGTACAGGGCATCCTAAACAGGAAGTGCCAATTTTCAAATCCACAGTAAAACAGGAAATGTTAAAATGTCAAACAGTTCCTAGATTGACAGACGAGATTCCATGGAATCTCGCGGGAACTCAGTGGCAAGCTCACACTCAAACAGGAAGTGCCAATTTATCAGTCACAATGAAACAGGAAATGTTCAAATGTCAAACACTTCCTGGCATGGGTGGAGCTAGAGCGGAGGCCGGGGTTTCACTGGACTCTCCTAAAATCTGATTGGACACAGATGACTGACATGTCACGGCACCATACGTCTGGTTGAAAGAGCTGCATTTTCCAATCACTGAGTCACATTGACTGCTAGGTTCCTCCTGTCCAGTAGTTTGTGCCGTGTACCACAAAAGGTTCTAATCCACCTTTATAGAAGAAAAAAAAAATGTTTGCTTCAAATTTGAACTGAACACGTCGTTTGAACTATGGGCTTCTAATTACACCAAACTTATCTTGGTGAGTAAACAACCGTATTTTATGTCAGAAATGAGGTCCAGGTTGTTAAAAGCAGCATTTCTTCTTTAATTCGGGTTGGTTTATTGTTGTTGACTTATTAGTGCAGCAGATAACTGAAACAATCCTTCAAATGGTGACAAGCATCAAATTCAGCACAAATACAGCTAGAGCAAAATTAATGGAGCAACTTTAACTTTTGACCCTTGTACAAACTGAAACTGACCTTTGTCACCATTCTTGTTGCTTTTACCTCACAACTCCAAGCTAAAAGGTTTTAGTCATGCTCATGCTCCCAAAAACCATTTTACTGAAAAAAAGTCTGAAGGACCTAAAGGACATGGTTAGATGGTGAGGAGCTTTTCCAAGTATGTGAGAGCCAAATAAAGAAAAATGCTTAAAAAGGCGGGGGGTCAGACCCCCGCCCCCAGAAGCTGAAAGGTTTTTGCCATGCTAATGCTGCCCTGAAGCATTTACTCAAAATAAAGTCTGAAGAACTTAATAACATGCTGATGAGCTTCACTCATTCATGTCCGCAACATATACATATTATAATGGCTTGGTAAAACAGTTGCATGTTCATTCTGTCTTATGAGCAGGTGTGAAAGTATGTTTACGATAGATTTAACATTTCGTTATAATCGTTCAGATGAGCTGCACTGTGACGCAGTGCAGTGACACAATCACTCGCACTCAGTATTTTTAAATTGTTCAATGTGCACTGTTCGTGTGAAGTTCAAATAATGTGTGATAGAGCTTTTAAACATTTCAAAATTTTCTTTGCGCACTTGCATGAAGCTGTGCAGTTTACAACAGTTTACAATGACTTTACTCCCCTGCACGGCAGATTGCATACCAGTGCGCAAATCAAATTTGAGCACGTGTCAAGGCATCTTTACTCCAGTACACACAGTCAATCTGGGCTGTTTGTCTCTAAATGTAATATGGCTTTAATTTGGCTTTCAAACCAAATTCTTGTATTTTGTGATCAACAAATGTCCGTCTCTGCTTCTTTGTAACCTGCTGTGTATTCAGAAAAAACAAAACAACATTGCATACGTCTCAATAAGACTGAACAGCAATGACCAAAGTGGTGTCTCTGATTTCACTCCTGTTATGGTCACACACACAGAGCCATGCAGAATTATTGTTCCACTGTGTGGCGCTCCACAGAAATACAAAGTCCCTTCATTAACCTGCAGATCTGGTGCCAGTGGCAGCAAATCCATGGTTAGATCCATGTATGAAGACCATTCTCATGCTGTGGTCAACTTCACTTGCATGGTTTGTATGACACGCACTATAAAAAAAAAGGCAAAGGCTATACGCCCAACTGTTGGGCAAATAAATATGTCTTACCTTATTTGCCCAACCGTTAGGCAGATAAGTCATACACTGAACGTTACATGCACGACCGTTGAGCAGATAAATATGTCTTATCTTATTCGTCCAACTGTGATCGTGTATTTGACATGTTTTAGGCATCTAAACTACGTTTTACACCACTTTTTAGGGCTCTATTGCGGTGTATGTTTGACACATTTAACGGCGCCATCTTTAATTACTGCGAAAACACCGCAATGGATAAAAACAGACAAACTTCATAAGTATTTTGAACGGAAGCCTGTTAACGACGAAACAGTTTTTGAACAAAATGCTGCTTGTTGTCTGTAAGATGGTGTTAGTTTGACACAGTTCCCTGTGTGTGATGTGCCAAACAGAACTGCTTTAGATCACAGCTCCCCCGCAGGCTGCGAATCCTCCCGCAGCCGGCGAGAAAATATCCGCCTTTTTTCCCCTCCCGCGTTGAAAACCGGAAGTGAGCTTACAAGCGCCCTCATTGGTCAGTTGTGGTTGGGCGTATATGCTCGCGAATTTACTTTATTGACCCAGCGGTTAGGCGTATAGCCACTCAAAAAAAAAAAAAAAAAAAAAAAAAGTCATTTTCCTCCTCAAAATATTATCTTTGTAAAATCTGTCCACCTAATAAGCAACACCAGCCATGAGACTACATCCTTACAAAATACACATTAAGAATTTTGATGTATTCACTGTCAAAATCCACAAAAAAAAAAAAAAAAAAAAAAAAAAAACACTGATTTAACACATTTTCCCACTATTCATTTTAGGGGCATGACCTGAGATGATGTCACAAAAATTGATATTGCCCCACAACTTCAGGTTTCTGAGCTTTTACGAGACACAGCTGAAATCATGCTAATTTACCCATGTTTATTACTTAATTTTTATTACTTCATTTATCAGGGCATATGGGATGAAAAAATAGGAAACATCAATATTTTCATAATTTATTTATAAACAATTATTTATTTAGAAGAGTTAAATCATTTGACATTATATTTATTAGGGATACGCACTAGGAATACAACTTTTTAATTTTTTTGTCTCAGAAACAATTTACTGTATCATATTTTAAAAAAAAGTTCAACCATGAACCTGTATTCTTGGGTAAAACTTGTTTAAATATGGGCAGGGTTGCATAGCACTCTTGGCTTTCAATAAATTCTCAACATTTGTAAAGGTGCTTTGACACTTGCATGCATTTTGGCTCCACACTCACACACACTTCCTCGTAACAATGCCACCTGCTGTGTTCCCAGCTGGACGCCATGCTTTGTTCGCTGGATGCTGCGTATATACAGTGGGGTAAAAAAGTATTTAGTCTGCCCCTGATTGTGCAAGTCCCAGTTGCTTCCTGTAGTGTCATGACGACGCAGGAATTTCTGCATCAGGTGCGCGCAGCAAGGGGCAGAGAGGAGTTGAGAACGCAGACTGCAGGTTCTCTGCACAGAGAAGTCAGAGTGCACAGTTTGGCTGCAAACAGATTGTGCACTCTGACTTCTACTTGTCGTGCTGAGCTGCAGGGATGCGCTCTGAGTTCTGTTATATACTCAACAAAAATATAAACGCAACACTTCTGGTTTTGCTCCCATTTTGTATGAGATGAACTCAAAGATCTAAAACTTTTTCCACATACACAATATCACCATTTCCCTCAAATATTGTTCAGAAACCAGTCTAAATCTGTGATAGTGAGCACTTCTCCTTTGCTGAGATAATCCATCCCACCCACAGGTGTGCCATATCAAGATGCTGATTAGACACCATGATTAGTGCACAGGTGTGCCTTAGACTGCCCACAATAAAAGGCCACTCTGAAAGGTGCAGTTTTATCACACAGCACAATGCCACAGATGTCGCAAGATTTGAGGGAGCGTGCAATTGGCATGCTGACAGCAGGAATGTCAACCAGAGCTGTTGCTCGTGTATTGAATGTTCATTTCTCTACCATAAGCCGTCTCCAAAGGCGTTTCAGAGAATTTGGCAGTACATCCAACCAGCCTCACAACTGCAGACCACGTGTAACCACACCAGCCCAGGACCTCCACATCCAGCATGTTCACCTCCAAGATCGTCTGAGACCAGCCACTCGGACAGCTGCTGAAACAATCGGTTTGCATAACCAAAGAATTTCTGCACAAACTGTCAGAAACGTCTCAGGGAAGCTCATCTGCATGCTCGTCGTCCTCACTGGGGTCTCGACCTGACTCCAGTTCGTCGTCGTAACTGACTTGAGTGGGCAAATGCTCACATTCGCTGGCGATTGGCACGTTGGAGATGTGTTCTCTTCAACTCTATGCGAAGGAGATGTGTTGCAGTGCATGAGGCAGATGGTGGTCACACCAGATACTGACTGGTATCCCCCCCCCCCCCCCCAAAAAACAAAACTGTACCTTTCAGAGTGGCCTTTTATTGTGGGCAGTCTAAGGCACACCTGTGCACTAATCATGGTGTCTAATCAGCATCTTGATATGGCACACCTGTGAGGTGGGATGGATTATCTCAGCAAAGGAGAAGTGCTCACTATCACAGATTTAGACTGGTTTGTGAACAATATTTGAGGGAAATGGTGATATTGTGTATGTGGAAAAAGTTTTAGATCTTTGAGTTCATCTCATACAAAATGGGAGCAAAACCAAAAGTGTTGCGTTTATATTTTTGTTGAGTATAGTTTATCTTTCTTCCCTTGACCACGAGATGCGCGCGTGTGAACCATCCTTGAGCAAATGTGGAGATGCCTGGAGTTCTACTTGATGTTGACATGTCCTGGACTTATGTCCTCCTTTTTTTTTTTTTTAACTGTGATGAGAGAGTCTGAGGAGAGAAAGGAACTAACTGCCTGCAGACAATTTTTTTCTTTTCTTTCCTCCTTTGACCGCGAGATGCACGCGCGCGCGAACGAACCGTCAAGCAAATGTGGAGGTGTCTGGAGTTCTACTTGATGTTGACATGTCCTGTCTCAGGACTTATATCCTTTTTTGTCCTTTTTTAACTGTGATGTGAGAGTTTGAGCAGAGAACAAGGAACTAATGCCTGCAGCCAGACTTTTTTTTTTCTTTTAATTGTTCAAATGTGCGCGCGTGAACGAACGTCCATGAGTGGACTCGAGATGTCTGGACTTTTTACTGGATATTATTGGCAATCAGTCTGCATTTTTTTCCTGTGGTCTTTTTTTTTCTTCAACATGTAGTTTTTACTGCATTAAGTACACGGTATAAAACAATCCTGCGTGATTTATACTGCGGGAACAATGGAACACAGCAGGAATCATAAACTGGCTTCGAGTCACACCGAGTAACGCCTCTTTGCCCTGACTTGCGCTGGAAACACTTCCTTTCTGTTGAGCACAGCACAGGACGCCAAAAAAAATTAAACAGGTTTAATTTTTCGGCGCCCGACTTGCTTCCTCCTTTGCGTCCCTCGCACTGTTGTGGCGCCGAGCAGCGTCGTCTCGGCACAAATATGCCCGAAATATCCAGTAAAAAGTCCGGACATCTCAAGTCCACTCATGGATGTTCGTTCACGCGCGCACATGTGAACAATTAAAAGAAAAAACAAGTCTGGCAGCAGGCATTAGTTCCTTGTTCTCTGCTCAAACTATCACATCACAGTTAAAAAAAGGACAAAAAAGGACATAAGTCCTGAGACAGGACATGTCAACATCAAGTAGAACTCCAGACATCTCCACATTTGCTTGACTTGTCGTTCGCACGCACGCGTGCATCTCGCGGTCAAAGGAGGAAAGAAAAAAAAAATTGTCTGCAGGCAGTTAGTTCCTTTCTCTCCTCAGATTCTCCCTGCAGCTCAGCACAACAAGTAGAAGAGAAGTGAGAGTGCACAGTCTGTCTGCAGCCAAACTGTGCACTCTACCTTTTCTGTGCAGAGAACCTGCAGGCTGCGTTCTCACCTCCTCTCTGCCACCTGCTGCGCGCACCTGACGCAGAAATTTCTGCGTCATCATGACACCACAGGAAGCAACTGGGAGCAGCCCCGGTGTGAAAGGGGCTTTAGAAAGATGAGAGAGGTCTGTAATTTTCAACATAGGTACACTTCAACTGTGAGAGACAAAATGAGGGGAAAAAAAAATCCAGAAAATCACATTGTAGGATTTCTAAAGAATTTAATTGTAAACCATAGTGGAAAATAACTATTTGGTCAACCACAAACAAGCAAGATTTCTGCCTCTCACAGACCTGCAACAACTTCTTTAAGACGTTATTCTGTCCTCCACCTGTTACCTTTGAACTTGTTAACTGTATAAAAGACTCCTATCCACAGCCTCAAACAGTCAGACTCCAAATTCAACCATGGCCAAGACCAAAGAGCTGTCGAAGGACACCAGGAAGAAAACTGTAGATCTGCACCAGGCTGGGAAGAGTGAATCTACAATAGTCAAGCAGGTTGGTGTGAATAAATCAACTGTGGGAGCAACTAAGAAAATGGAAAGCATACAAGACCATTGATAATCTCCCTCGATCTAGGGATCCACGCAAGATGTCATCCCGTGGGGTCAAAATGATCATGAGAATGGTGAAAAAAAAATCCCAGTACTAGACGTGACCTGATTAATGACCTGAAGAGAGCTGGGACCAAAGTAACAAAGGCTACACACTACGCAGAGAGGGACTTAAATCCTGCAGTGCCAGGCGCGTCCCCTTGCTTAAGCCAGTATGTGTCCAGGCCTGTTTGAGTATTGAGTTAAACTTTTATTATTGACCAAATACTTATTTTCCACCATAATTTACAAATAAATTTTTAAAAAAATCCTAAATGTGATTTCCTGGATTTTTTTTTCTCATTTTGTCTCTCACAGTTGAAGTGTACCTATGTTGAAAATTACAGACCTCGCTCATCTTTCTAAGTAGGAGAACTTGCACAATCAGGGACTGACTAAATACTTTTTTGCCCCATTGTAAAATACTGAGTTCATAGCAGATTAATCATTTTCTCTCAGAGTTCTAACGCTATGTCATTCAAGAAAAGCTTTGAAGTTATTCAGAAGAACAAGGAGAAATGGAAGAGAATTTGGCGCAGTTCCAGTCCCATTCATCTCGAGGTCATGTGACTGTAGAAGAAGCCTCAATGGCCAGCCAAAGCCAAATGCCACTCCAGGAGGAGAATGTTGGTCGGAATCAGTTTCTTGGGAAGTCAGTTAAAGGCAGAAAGGAGAGAATGGGGCAATTATCTCGAGAGATAACACTACTGTTGAGAGATCAACTGAATTTTCCAATTATTTTCAAGCAAGCAATACAGTCTAAACTCACAACTCAACTCAAAAATGTGCTTCATTTGTATGACAAATGCGCCAAGAAAGGAAACTTTGAGCAATTAGAAGAACTGTTCGGTATCACCAAAATCCACGGTGAATGGCTCAATGCCGATGACAAAAAGCTATACTCCATCCAATTCCAAAGCAAGGACAAAGTGGGCCATTTGATAGGAAAAAGCAAGCACACTATCCATCCTCCAAAGAGAAGAAGATGTTCTTATGCTGAAGCCTCCCATTCTTTGTCAAACCCAACAGCCCTGGATTAAAGTCACTGACTGCCGATCTCTCTCTCTCTCTTTTTTAATGTAGGCATGAAGGCCTGCAGGCATGCGACCAGCGAGTCGCTACATACATACAGTGCTGCAAAATACAATACAACATAGACTTGTACCATGTTACATGAAATTCTATCTAGAAGTCTGAGAGGAGTTGATCAAGTTAAATCAAGGACCATAACTAATAAAATGAGCCCAACTCAAACAATATAATATGCGTATTACCAACCTACAACAAGGCCTTGTACCAAGTTTCACGAAATCTCTTAAAATGTGAGGAGTTGATTTCAGAACGCAGGACAACGTCCAATGTTAACTGATTAGCTAAAATTGCTAATTTTTCCAAAAATATTTGGTGTATCAACTTTCAGTTTTTGCAGTGTTCATCCTTGACCAAAAACAGATAAGGCCTTTTTGGCCACATAAGCCACAAATGGTGTGCTTATGTGTTTTGCATGATCGAAGCTATACAGCGTATGCACACAGACGGCACTTGACTATTATAATGTAGATGCTGTACAATCATTCCACCCTGACAAAAGAACAGTTCAAGAACATCACTGAAAACCCCAAAATACCATGACCATGATGAGTGTATATAATGTCCGAGCACAACTGTAAACCTTTTTGACTGATAAGGTAATCCAAAGTTAAAATTGTAAATCCAACCATCTGATATTCAGCTGCCATATGTGCCAAAACAGGTTCCTCACTCTGACTTACCACACGAGCAAAAGGAGCTTTCCTGAGCAGTAAATCAGTGCTCTTCTGGTATTTACGAATCTCCATCAGGGCCTTTGTTCCTGGACGAAATCTTTTCTTCTTGGGAGTTTCTGGTTGACGCCCTGGAGAGCACATTTATATCTTCAATAAACTCTACAACACGTTTGGCAAGGAACACATTTTATACTGAAAAGATTGTAGAGGTTGTGAGAATTACTGACTTGCATGTACAGTGCTGTGCAAAAGTATTCACCCCTTGGGCTTTAACACATTTTAATTTGTTTCTGCCATTTCAGACACAAAAGGTAATTCTCTTATTAAAAGTTCTAAAATTATCCTCCTTAAACTCAAACTGGAAACAAATCTCTTATGCTGCGTTCACACCGGGCGCGACGCGAGCGACTGCAGCCACAGGTTGCCATGATCCCTATGTAAGGACGCGTTTTGGCGCCAAACCGTGCAGCGCGACGCGATGGACGAGTGAAGCGATTTTGAGAGTTTTGCGCATTTGTGGCGCAATATTGCGGCGCGACACGTCGCGTTGCCCTCCTCCTCAAGTTCAAAAATCTGAACTTTTTCGTCTCGTCGCGATGACCAATCAGGGACTGAATATGTAGTGACGTGGAGATGTCTGGAGTTTGACTGAAGATGTGAACATGTCCTGTATCTGGTAGCAGCCTGTGAGCAGGACTTATGTCTCTTTTGTCCTTTATTTCACAATCATGAAAGAGTTTTTGGAGCGAACAGCAGCACCACAGCAGCAGGGAGCGGAGTTTCTTTTTATTTTTTTTTACGTGCGCGCGAATCGTCCTGGAGATTATTTTACTTATTAACTACACACCTGTATAATAAAGCAAATGGTGACTGGTTTCTAAACACAATTATGACAGTTTTTGGGAGCGAGCAGCAGCCTTACTTGCAGCAGCGGGAGCGGAGCTTTTTCCTTTTTTTTCCGTTTACGTGCACGCGAGAGCGAATCGTCTGTAGGGTATATTTTATTAATTAACTACACAGATGTAGTCTTTTTTTTATTATTATTTACATGTGCGCGCGCGAACGGGACAGTTGATCCTCAAACTGGGTCCCGCAGAGGTGGAAGGACCGTTGAAAGCGGCCGTCACCAGACACAGCTCCTGCAGCAAATAATGATACTCTCTGTATTGGGAGCTTTCCACAGCAACTCACTCCGTGTGATCAAGGTCCGTCATGTTAGCTTGACTGACAACTGGAGCCGGTGAGCAGAATGGAAGCTCCTCCTATTTGATGACGCACTGGGGCGAATTTTCGCAGCGAAAGTCCACCCAAGCAGAGCGACACACCGGGCGAAGGAGGCGCGTCCGTCGCCTGGCGACCCACGCAAATTTGTAGAGTCATATCGCGCCCAGTGTGAACGCGGCATTAAACTTGATATATATTAAATAAAAAAAAAACTGCCACAGGCACTGTAGCTCACCTGGATACAAGATATCACAGTTTCAGCTAGAAAAGTAGGCATGGCCAAACTCCAAAGGTCGCATCAAGGTCAAAATTAAAAAAGAAACCCATTGGATATATTTTGGAGCTATCTAAAAGCTACTCCTGTACCAAAATTCAGATCAATTGTTTCCATCTCACCTTGTCCTCTGTCACACCAACCACCTGCATGTCCTCCCTCAGCACATCCATAAACCTCCTCTTTGGCCTCCCTCCTCCTGTCTCGTGTCTCCATCCACAGCATCCTTCTCCCTGGGTGCCTCCTCTGCACATGTCCAACCATCTCAATCTCGCCTTTCTGACTTTGTCTCCAAACTGTCCCACCTGTGCTGTCCCTCTGATATGTTCATTCCTAATCCTGTCCATTCATCACTCACCCAAAGAGAATCGCAACATCTTCAGCTCTGCCACCTCCAGCTCTGTCTCCTGTCTTTTTGTTAGTGCCACCCTCTCTAAGCTGCACAACATAGCTGGTCTCACTACTGTCTTGTAAACTTTCCCTTCACTCTTGCAGATATTCTTCTACAAATCACTCCTGCCACCTTTCTCCACCCTGTCTGTACTCTCTCCATCTCTCTACCACACTCTCCATTACTTTGGACAGTTGACCCCAAGTATTTAAACTCTTCTACGTTCAAAACTTTGACTCCTTGTATCCGCACTATTCCACTGGGCTTCCTCTCATTCACACCATGTACTCAGTCCTGCTCAGACTGACTTTCATTCCCCTTCTCTCCAGAGCACATCTTCACCTCTCCAGGTGAGATTCAACCTGCTCACTACTCTCTCTACGAGGCATGTGAATCTCATGAGAATCTCATGATGATTCGACACACACCTCGATACACTACCAGCGATATGATAAATATAGCGATACATGATGATACTGACGATACGATTCACCCCTGCTCCCGATTCGATGCGATTTGATGGCGATTCAATTCCTGACAATGCGATATGGCACGACACGATTAATGATGGGTATTGATAAGATTTTCTCAATATCAATTCCGTTTATCAATACGATACTTTATAGATTCCCTTATCAATACCTCTTTCTGTGTACTAAAAGTAGCCTTTAGAGGTTTTCTATGTCAGCAACATTGTATTGAGTTTTAAAGCAAATAAATATGAAATCTGTCACTTGATCCTTGATTTCTGGACATAAATAAAATCAATAAATCTGTACATGGTCACTGGATCCTTGATGTACATGATGGATCCTTGATCTCTGGACAGAAATAGACAAAATCTGTAGTTTTTGTCAAAAGCATTTGCTTTCAGATATTAATGACACAAATGTAACTCCATAGACTCTCAGCTGAGCTCTTCAGCCGGCTGTAGTCAGTAAGTAATTCATAAAAAATGGAGGACGTATCATTTTGGGGAAAAAAAAAAACGTGTTTGGTCAGGTGTAGTTTATTGTTTGTATTATAACGTTTGGAAAGAGGTGTCATTTATTTAAAATGGCGATTCGCTCTGAAGTTATTAGTTCACACTGAAATCTGTGCGGCTCTTTGGAGCTGTGTACTTAGTCCCACAAAACAGAGGATATTATTATTATTATTATTATTATTATTATATCCTTTACCTGATGGACAACTTCAGTTTATGCATGGGCAGGTGCTCACGACAGAGAACCATTGTGTAAAACTCTGGTGTGGAATGTTGGACGATTCTCGGAAGAAGAGTCCCAGTTTGTGACTTTAATCCACACAAAGCTGACTCACGAGTGACATCTTTAAATGGCTTTGAGAGAGGTTAATTAAGAAATTGTGGACCTGCCGCTGGAAGCGAAGCAGAGAACCAGCAAACAGTGGGTCGAAGCGCTGCTTTGTTCCTTCAAGCTGCCCCACTGCAGTCTGCAGTAGACGGTTTCACGGATACCTCCATTTTGGATTAGGCGTGGTGCACGCTGGGAGTGCTTGGGGACATCCTGCATCGTCCGCCTATTTGAACATATTGTAAAAGTTGTGATCCTTCAGTGTTATCTAGTAATTAAGTGATAAAACCCTGCTGAATCTAACGTACTCAATTGTCAAGCAAGTGTGTGTCTGAGCCTGGGAGTATAATGGGGGGCTGATTATTATTATTTTTTTGAAGCAGCAAGTTCACAATTTATTTATCAGCTTCTGTCAAAGCAGTTTAAAAATGTCAATTGTAACTCACCTGTCTGCTGATTAGAGACCAGGACTAACATCTGCTGATGTGGCAAGAGAATTATTTGATGTTTCACAGTGTGCAGTTATTATTAGTTCCTCGTTAGTGGTGGGACGGCACACAATCCTCTGGTGTGTATATATATATATATATATATATATATACACACACACACACACACACTCATTTACATTCACAACATACAGAGCCCCCAACGTGTGGCAAAAGGCATACACAGCAAAACAGGTTTGACTTATGGTTTGATTTAAAAACCAAACTAATTCCGGAGGTTTACTGATATTAACGTTAACATCAGATGGGTCAAAATGCATGGAACACTGCCATCTACTGAATGGTAGTCTGAATAGTGCCAACCCAAATCTCACACAGCCACTGAGCTGAATCACACTTAAACAGAATTTTCAGTTTTGCAAATGCCGATATTTTACAAATGAAAAAAAATTACATATTATACAAATACAGATTTATTTGTAAAAAACCACACGATACTGTAATGTGTGTGTTGGTTTTTACATATAAGAAATGAAGGAATCAGTGATGAGTGGAGGCTGATTTTCCCATAATGCCTTTTGGCATCTGTGTGTGTTAATGTTCAAACCTTCAGAATTAGTGCATTGTTTTAAAATTAAAAGCTATGTGGTATATTTTCACTTTGTAAAAATGACAATTAACGTTAATATCAATAAAATGTCTGGAATTAGTTTGGTTTTTAAAATCAAACCAAAAGGTCAAACCTGTTTTGCTGTGTATGCCTTTAGCCACACGTCAGGGGCTCTGTATGCTGTGAATGTAAATGACTGTTCCTTACAGCAGTGGGCAGGGCGCACAAAGAAAGAAGCTCTGACTCACTGTGTTGGGTTTGTGAGGGCCTTTGATTCTACGCAGAAGCATCGCCAGTGCTTAAACTCAAAACTGGTTTGTCATTAGCTTACAGTGTACCGGAGTCAATACTAAAACTTATTAGCTGTAGCTTCCGCTACATTTTTTTTTATTAGTTTATCATTATAAAAGTTAACTTTTCAGTTAGCGGATTAGCAGTTATCAAAGCTAACTTTTGGTTAGCTGTGCCCACCACTGCCTCTAAGTCTGGCAAGCTGAAGTTACATCTGTGTGTGTGTGTGTGGGGGGGGGGGGGGGGGGGGGGGGGGGGGGGGGGGGGGGGGGGGGGGGGGGGGGGGGGGGGGGGGGGGGGTGAGAGTAATGGTGCTGATTATTATTATTTTTTTATTATACCCCCTCCTCTTTTTTTTTTTTTGTTTTTTTTGTTTTTTTTTGTTTACACAGACTGTAAGCCTGCCTGCTGGCAACAACAGCAGCATAGAGGAACGATCCTTATAATTAGTCAAATCCACAACATCGGAGAATTATTATTATTATTAATATTTTTTCCCCTTTAAACAGACATAACTTCACTTCGTGAACAGGGTGATATTAATGGTCCCAGTCCACGCCAGAGGATCATGTGCTGCCCCAAGAAAAAGAACACATTAATGAGTAATCATAACTGCACACTGTGAAATGGGAAATAGTTCTCTTTCTGACACAACAACAAACATGAGTCCTGGTCATTAATCAGCAGACAGGTGAGTTACAATTGACATCTTTAAATGGATTTGACAGAGGCTGATAAATAAATTGTGGACTCATTGCTTAAACAAATTATAATAATAATCAGCCCAACCTATTATTGTCACAGGCTCAAGACACACACTGGCATGACAAATGAGCATGATGATTAGACTCAGTAGGGTTTTATGACTTAATTACTAGATAACAAGGAAGGATCACAACTTTTTCAACACATTCGAATAGGCAGACGATGCGGGATGATCATTTCCCAATAAACACCCTCAAAAACAACAGCCTCTCTGGTGTCCTGAACTGAAGGACCGATAAGGGAATCATTAAGCAAAAGGCTATTGATGTCATCATTTTTGTTGTGGTAGAAATGCTTTCTGGCTCTGTCCATGGTGCATTCAATGTGCATCGGAGAAAAAAAAAAATTGATGCAAGCAGGCAGAGAGCGATGCAACACAATTCACCCGTCAATGAATCAATGCACACTGAATGAATCAATACAATCGCATCGCGCACGTTTGTATCTAGACACCGATTCATACTGAATAATCTCCACGTGCCTTCTCACTGTGGGACTTGTCTCCTCTAAGCAGTGGTGGGCACAGTTCCGCTAATCTACTAGCCGTTAATTAGTGAAGCTAACTTTTGTTAGCGGGTTAGCTTTACAGCTAACTTCAAAAACCATCAGCGGGACCAATTAGCTTCCACTAAAGTTCGTTCCACTAACTTAGTCCACTATGGGCTTTTTGCTGGCATAGTTAGTATGGTCAAAACATTTGCAAACCCTAAAATCATACATGTTGGTTCCTGTTTGCTACATATTTTGCAGCAGTCAGGCAGTTGTGAGGAGCTGAGTTCAACTGTACCCCAGCAGAAGGCGCCTGGCTGCCAGGCTGCTATAAAAAAAACAAAAACACGTCATTTACATTCACAACATACAGAGCCCCCAACGTGTTGCAAAAGGCACACATAGCAAAACAGGTTTGACTTATGGTTTGATTTAAAAACCAAACTAATTCCGGATGCTTTGTGACTGATATTAACGTTAACGTTAGATGGGTCAAAATGCATAGAACACTGCCATCTACTGGATGGTAGTCTGAATAGTGCCCACCCAAATATCACACGGTCACTGAGCTGAATCACACTTAAACAGAATTTTCAGTTTTGCAAATACTGATATTTTACAAATGGAAAAAAAATTACATATTTTACAAATACAGATTTATTTGTAAAAAAAAACCAGCACACAATACTGTAATGTGTGTGTTGGTTTTTACATATAAGAAATGAACCAATCAGTGATGAGTGGAGGCTGATTTTCCCATACAGATCACAATGTCATCTGCAAACATCATTGTCCATTGAAACTCTTGTCTGATCTCATCAGTCAACCTGTCCATCACCATTGCAAACAAGAAAGGACTCAGAGCTTATCTTTGGTGTAACCCCACTTCCACCTTGAGAAGAGGCCGTTATTCCTACTGGGTATCTCACTGCTGTTACACTATTCTTGAACATGTCCTGCACTACCGTCACATACTTCTCTGCCATTCCAGACTTCCTCAGCCAATCATCTTGTAAGATTAAAAAATTTCCTAGGTCTGCACAACGAGGGAAACCTGTGATATCACTACTAAATTTGCAGCCATATAACCTGTAAGAAATGAGCAATATTTGGGCAAAAGATCACTTAAGTGCTTCCACCCAGAGATCTTTCAATGTGAGCTTTGTGGGTATGTGCACCAGTAGAAGACTATTATTCTCCGGAATTTGTAGTTTCAACAGATTGTCTATTAAAGACAAAAACAACCTGAATGGCACTGTCAATGTTTGCTCTAAAATAACTAGGGTCAAACAAAGACACTTGCGTTCGTTTGGGGAAAATCAGGTGAAAAGAAAGCTAAGTGTATTCTCAGCCAACCTGATCATGTGTTGTCCGGTCAGTTCACAGAGAACAGTACAATGGACTGTGCAATGAAGCATATGCTCAACGTCTTGACCTTGGGTGGGTTGTAGTCGGAGAGGTGTGTCTTGGAGCAGCACACAAGTCGGCCAATATCAGTGCCTACAAGACCAACAGCGATTGGACAGATTGGACGCGCTTCAATCTGGGGTCCACGCAAAAGCAACATTCAGGTCAAAGAGAGACTCAGTTGCCACACTCCAAACCTGAGTCTTCAAAACACCATGAACCATGTAGTAAGAGAAACTGATGATCTTGGCAGTCAAGTGTTTCAGAGAATGCAGCATGATGATCAACCCGCTCTGACAGTTGAAGATGAGATTTTCCACTTATAGGCAAGTCTATAAAGATGAGACAAACACTTGGGGTGCCCCCTTACCTTTTCGGTCACCACGGAACCATCTCCCAAACAAAAGACCTCAAGCTGCAAAACGCTTGTTGTCCCTACAGCGCACTCTAGACAAATCAAAATCAAATCAATTTTATTATATAGCGCCAAATCACAACAACAGTTGCCCCAAGGCGCTTTATATTGCAAGGCAAAAGCCATACAATAATCACAGAAAAACCCCAACGGTCAAAACGACCCCCTATGAGCAAGCACTTGGCGACAGTGGGAAGGAAAACTTAACAGGAAGAAACCTCCAGCAGAACCAGGCTCAGGGAGGGGCAGTCTTCTGCTGGGACTGGTTGGGGCTGAGGGGAGAGAATCAGGAAAAAGACATGCTGTGGAAGACAGCAGAGATCAATCACTAATGATTAAATGCAAGAAACACAAGAAACCACAGATGAGAAAAGATTTCATCAACTTCATACAAAAGATGCCAAGCAAGCAGAGCCAGCTCCGCTGCTAAAAGAAGGCCAAGAGTGTGGCTAACTACCCTTGTTTAGTGTTTACCACCCTCGCAACCAGAGCTGATAAGAGTAGTGTTTGACTCCAGTGCCAAACATGAAGGAGTTTCTCTTAACGACATTCTCTTGAGTGGTCCTGTGGTCCAACATCCTTATTGGGGTTCTGATCTGTTTTCGAAAAGAACCAATCGCAGTTACAACAGATGTGCAGATGAATTGTTTCACAGTCTGTGAGGAACACAAAGATTTTTTTTAAGGTTCTTGTGGTATGAAGATAATGACTTGCAGAAACCAGTGAAAGAGTTTCGCGTGACAGTGCATTATTTGGCAACAGTTCAATTCCAGCAGTACTGCGTACGATAAGCTGGTTCGGTGGCAGCTGAGTCCAATGCTAATGCAAGAGAGTTTGTCATGCGCAATTTCTATGTGGATGATGGACTTGCATAATTTTCCCAATGAAACAGAAGCCATCAAAACTCTGCAAATGTCCCAAGAAATTCTAGCTGAGTCAAAGATCAGATTGCACAAAATAGCAATCGAACAGCAACAAGGATTCTCTACAGAAGATGGAGCTACTGATGTGAATGATCTGGATTTGGGAGGGGAATCACTGCCCCTTCAAAGGAGTCTAGGTCTCAGCTGGAACCTTGAGACAGATTTTCTGTGTGACCCAACAGAATACCTCTCTGACCAAGAGAGGTATTCTCTCTACAGCGAACAGTCTCTTTGACCCTTCAGGATTTGTGGCACCAGTCACTGTGGTAGGAAGGAACCTAATGAGGAGCGTTCGGTTGAACAGTATGATTGGGATGCTCCACTCCCAACAATAAATAGGAACAATGGAAACTCTGGAGGGATGCCATGAAAGAACTGGAACAACTTGAGATCCTGAGACCTATGTTGCTGTTTCACTGGCCAATCAGACAGTACAGGGAGCTTTGTGTATTTTCAGATGCATCCACCACTGCTATAGCTGCTGTAGCCTATTTGAAAACCATCTCCACAATAGGGGAATGTCATGTAAGTTTTGTCATGGCAAAGTCCAAGCTAGCTCCACATCCCGTCCACACAGTTCCTCGCCTTGAACGTTGTGCTGCTGTCTTGGCAGACTTCATTAAAGGTGAAATAGACATCGACATACACTCTGAAATTCTACACAGATAGTAAAATCATGTTGGACTACATTCATAACACCTTGCACAGATTTTACATCTATGTGTCTAACCGAATCACACAGATCAGGAAGATATCTCATCCACACCAGTGGCATTATATCAACACTGAAGAAAATCCTGCAGACCATGGAACACGACCAGTAGCTGCGACAGCGCTTGAAAGCAACTGATTTCTTGGCCATTATTCCTATCAAAACCTCAGCAAGAGCACACCACACAGACTGACAACTTCGAGCTAGTACATCCAGACATGGATCAAGAAACCCCTCCTGAGGTAACAGTCATCAGTAGTAAGGTGACAAAAGGCCTGCTTGGATCCCATAGGTTTGAGTTATTCTCCACGTGGAAGTCATTAATGCGATCATTCTCCACACTAATCTTGAAAGCCAGAACTGTCACAAAGAGTCCTAAAAGTGATGGCATTAGAGGAAATCAAAGAGTCCAAGCAACGATTGTGATTATCAGGGCTATACAGCAAGACATCTTTGGATCTAAGGAAGTCCAATGTCTTTCCAAAGGAGAACAAATTCCAAGACACAGCCCTCTTTTCAAGTTGGCTCCATTTCTAGATAATGATGGATTGTTAAGAGTTGGTGGTTGCATAATCTCGACGCACGTCTTTCGATGATAAGCACCCACTAATCACTGTCAAGTCCCATATTGCTACACTGTTAGTGAAATATTATCATGAACAAGTTGCACCTTAGGGACGCCACTTTACAGAGGGCGCTGTAAGATCAGCTGGGCTATGGCTAATTGGGTGGAAGAAACTTATTCTAGTGTGATACATAAGTGTGTCATTTGTAAAAAATTTTGAGGGAAACTGGAAGAACAAAGTTGGCAGACTTACAAACAGACAGATTGTCGTTGGAACCACCTTTCTCACATGTTGGGGTTGACATCTTTGGCACATGGATGGTGACCTACCGGAGAACACAAGGAGGCTATGCAGAAAGCAAACGGTGAGTAGCCATATTCACTTGCTTGTGCACCAGAGCGTCCAGTGGTCATTATTGAGACAATGACCACTGCAAGTTTTATCAATGGCCTCAGACATTTCATGGCCATTAGAGGACCTATAAAAAAATGCTCAGATCAGGTCAGGGTACAAATTTGTATCGGCGCCTGTAAAGAGCTCAACGCCAACTCAGAGGATACTGAGCTAAGGGCATACCTTAAGGACAACAAATGCAGCTGGATTTTCAACACTCTCCACTCGTCCCACATGGGTGGAGTATGGGAGAGGATGATTGGCATTGCACAACGCATTCTGGATGCCCATCTTCTCAAGACTAACACATTTCATCTGACACACGAGATACCTACCACTCTGATGACAGAGGACACCCCCTGCACCAGTTTCTGGCCAACCAGAGGAGCCTGTTCAGCTACAGACTCCGTGCCATCCCCTGCCGGACAGACAGACTATGGAAGTCTTTTGTCCCCAGGGCCATCCAGCTCTTTAACACCACACAGAAGGTTATAGTGATATAGGTATATAGGTTATAGTGTATTAGGTCTTTGTGTACTCGTATGTTTGTGTATTATGTATCTATGGAAGCTGACAGACACCTTAATTTCCTTCGGGATTAATAAAAGTACTCTACTCATGAACTCAAGACCATTGGTTCCAGTATCTTCTGACCTGGAAGCTCCTGCAGTTCTCACTCCATCAATGTTGATGACACAAAAACCAATACACTGTCTGCACCTATAGAGGATTTTGATGTTAATGACCTTGCTGACCTTAATGATGTTCAAGGCTTTGCTGACGAATTTTGGAATAAGAAGAGGCAGGAATACTTAATGATACTTCAACCGAGGAAAAAGTGACATTCAGAGAGACGTAACCTGCAGGTGGGAGATGTCATATTGTTAAACTTGACTTGTAATCAAGACCATACCCGGTCAAGATACCAGGGTGCGTAAAGTGGAAGTTAAAGTAGTCCAGCAGGGCACTCAAGTGTATTCACGGCCTGTTTCAGAGGTCATCTTACTCTTTCATAAAGACAGTGAGTAGTGGTATAAACTATTATACCAGGCAGGGAGTGTGCAGCCTCTCTTATGGCTGGCATGCATGTTTTCGCCAAGAGGTGGCAGTATTGTTAAAGTTATTCTGAATTTGAGTTTTGAAGTTTGCCACCATTGGGCTTCCGTAGATGGTTAGACTAGAGGGCTGAAGAAGAGCAGCAGACTAAAGTAGCACAGCAGCTTTACTTTGTTTCCACAGAGTTTTGGAAATATACGTCTTTTTACAGTACCTTCATGTGTAAGGCAAAAATTAAACAAGCTGAACCTGGAAGCCTTTGTCTCTCATTGGAGAACTGTTTATCTGTCTGCTGAACTAAACACTTCAAGGAGGACAGAATACCCCCATCCAAATGTCTTTTATGTCCCCACTGTCACAAACCGCAATTGTGCAAAAGCAAAGGACTTAAAGGACAGCACTGCCTTGTCCAACGGTAAACCCTAAAATAGTCAGAATAGCAACAATTAGTTTAAAACTGAAGCCAAAGGACTAGTGTAAAGAAATTAACCCAGGAACAAAATAAAGGGCCAAAACCAAACCTTTCTAAAGTAAAAAAAAAAAATAATAATAATTCCCACTCAACCCTGTCAAATGTTTTTTCAGCGTCCACAGCAATGCGACATTCAGGTATCTTGTAGTTTGGAGTGTAAATGATGTTAAATAGCCGTCTTATGTTAAAGAAAGAATGCAGATTCTTAATAAAGCCAGTTTGGTCAGGTGACATTATGGAAGGAAGACTTTTTTCTAACCTACAAGCCAGTAGTTTTGACAGAATTTTAAAATCAGTGTTCAACAAAGATATAGGCCTATAAGAAGCACAATCAGCCAGATCCTTATCTTTTTTAAGCAACACAGAGATACAGGCCTGGTAACACGATGGAGGAAATGCACTAGAGTCAAGAGACTCTTTCCAACTTGGCAAAGAAAAGGTCGTCTGAAATTTTTTTGAAAAAAATCAGCGGAAAACCCATCAGGGCCTGGAGATTTTCCTGATTGCATAGATGAAATTGCCAACTGAAGTTCCTCTTTTGTGATGTAAGCTTCAAGAGTTTGTCTAAGTTCCAGGGAAAGCAAAGTCGAAGTAATGGAGTCAAAGAAATCAAGCAAATCCTTTAAATTTACGGTAGATTCTGATGTGTATAGTCTGGAGTAAAATTACCTGAATGTGTCAATCACCTTTTGGTCTGATGTCACCTCTCCGCTGTTGTCCCAAACTTAGTTATTATTTGCTTCGCCCTGATACCACGTAACTGATTAGCCAGGAGCTTACCAATCTTTTCCTTGTGTTCATAAAACTCACTCTTATTCCTAATCAAACAGCCCAACTCTTCTGTGTGCCCCTTCGATAAACCCGTCTCTTTCTCTCTTCTTTTATTGTGGCTTAACAAGGCCCCACACAGCCTGTTTCATTCTTTGATCCTAACTTTAACAATAAGGTAACAGCCTTGACAAAGTTTTTACAGTTCGTCAAGTCTTCAATTTTTTTTTAAAGACAACTTCCGAGCGTACCGTTTCAGAATAAGAGCGAATTTACAGAAAAGTGACTTTTCCTTTTTTTTTGTAATCCAGCGCGCTGCTCTTAAAACTTTAACTTTTTCTAAATTCACAAAGACTTTCAATTAGGCAACAACAACCTTTTTAAAGCTACTTGGGTCAAGCAAGCTGACAACGAAGCACTGAGCACCTCAGCCGTTCTGTCAGCTCATCAAGCCAATCCTGCACCTGGTAGTGAGCACTTCTCCTTTGCTGAGATAATCCATCCCACCTCACAGGTGTGCCATACCAAGATGCTGATTAGACACCATGATTAGTGCACAGGTGTGCCTTAGACTGTCCACAATAAAAGGCCACTCTGAAAGGTGCAGCTTTGTTTTATTGGGGGGGGGGATACCAGTCAGTATCTGGTGTGACCACCATTTGCCTCATGCAGTGCAACACATCTCCTTCGCATAGAGTTGATCAGGTTGTCAATTGTGGCCTGTGGAATGTTGGTCCACTTCTCTTCAATGGCTGTGCAAAGTTGCTGGATACTGGCAGGAACTGGTACACGCTGTCGTATACGCCGGTCCAGAGCATCCCAAACATGCTCAATGGGTGACATGTCCAGTGAGTATGCCGGCCATGCAAGAACTGGGACATTTTCAGCTTCCAAGAATTGTGTACAGATCCTTACAACATGGGGCCGTGCATTATCCTGCTGCAACATGAGGTGATGTTCTTGGATGTATGGCACAACAATGGGCCTCAGGATCTCGTCACGGTGTCTCTGTGCATTCAAAATGCCATCAATAAAATGCACCTGTGTTCTTCATCCATAACAGATGCCTGCCCATACCATAACTCCACCGCCACCATGGGCCACTCGATCCACAACATTGGACATCAGAAAACCGCTCACCCACATGACGCCACACACGCTGTCTGCCATCTGCCCTGGACAGTGTGAACCGGGATTCATCTGTGAAGAGAACACCTCTCCAACGTGCCAAACGCCAGCGAATGTGAGCATTTGCCCACTCAAGTCGGTTACGACGACGAACTGGAGTCAGGTCAAGACCCCGATGAGGACGACGAGCATGCAGATCAGCTTCCCTGAGACGGTTTCTGACAGTTTGTGCAGAAATTCTTTGGTTATGCAAACCGATTGTTTCAGCAGCTGTCCGAGCGGCTGGTCTCAGACGATCTTGGAGGTGAACATGCTGGATGTGGAGGTCCTGGGCTGGTGTGGTTACACGTGGTCTGCGGTTGTGAGGCTGGTTGGATGTACTGCCAAATTCTCTGAAACGCCTTTGGAGACGGCTTATTATAGAGAAATGAACATTCAATAGACGAGCAACAGCTCTGGTTGACATTCCTGCTGTCAGCATGCCAACTGCACACTCCCTCAAATCTTGCGACATCTGTGGCATTGTGCTGTGTGATAAAACTGCACCTTTCAGAGTGGCCCTTTATTGTGGGCAGTCTAAGGCACACCTGTGCACTAATCATGGTGTCTAATCAGCATCTTGATATGGCACACCTGTGAGGTGGGATGGATTATCTCAGCAAAGGAGAAGTGCTCACTATCACAGATTTAGACTGGTTTGTGAACAATATTTGAGGGAAATGGTGATATTGTGTATGTGGAAAAAGTTTTAGATCTTTGAGTTCATCTCATACAAAATGGGAGCAAAACCAAAAGTGTTGCGTTTATATTTTTGTTGAGTGTAATTGGCTTCAAAATTCATCACAAATTCAAATTACATTTGTTTGCTTAATTCGTTAAAGCTTTATTCCACTGCTTTCTTTCAGCGTCTCATGAGAAACAACATATGTCCATAAATAAACTTATTTAATCACTGTCCACTCAAAAAATACCAGTAAACTGTTCAATTTCTTGTATATTTGTAAATAAATGTAAATATTTCTGCTGTGGTTCATTTTGTGTTCAGATGGAAACTCTTGGTTAATATGTATCGTAGGATTCATGACTTTCACATTTGAGACTGATTAATTTGAGACTGATGAATTAATGTTTAAATCGAGGTTCCCAGTCCTTAAAACTGGGTGGTGCCCCTGAGGTTAATATCATATGAATTAAAATTTGCTTTACTAATGTGGCGTGACTTAACCTGGGTTCCTCCAAAGAGGACCTTACAATATTAAAGATTAATAAATCTTAATATTCAAATTCCTTACGTTTCTGGTCCAGTCATTTGATCAAAATAATTATTCTTTAAATTCATGTGAGAGGGGCCATCCATTCCAATTATTAAATTAAGTGATTTAATTTCAATACATTCTTTTGGTCCCCAGTGTGAGGCCAACAACACATATAAGGTGATTAAAATAATTACATTTAAATTTGTTACATTATTTTGGTGCCCCTTTGCGAGACTTTTTTTTTTTCATTACACGGCCATGCCGGCTGCTATAACAGTGATGTGTGACGTCACATGGGCACAGAGGTTCACAACTCTGCCAGTGTCGCTCTTCAGGTGAAAGGCAGGAGAGGAGGGAAGTTTCTGCACTGAAGGCGAGCTGTTTCTTCCACGAGTCAGCAGTAGAGGCTAGTTTTAAACTGCCAGTAACGGCAAATTTCTGCCAGCTCTTGGGTTCAAGTGGTCTGTGCCGCAGAGCATGGATTTTCCAAAAAAATGGACTGAATTGTTACTAAAAATCAGCCCCTTCAACGTCTTGAGGCTGTGAAGCCATAGCTTTGGAGTGCAGCTGAAGAGGTCAGCCGAATTGGGGGGGGGGGACTGTTACATCAGCACCTGTTCTGGTTAAATGCCGACTTTCGAGGCATATATTTTAGTTGTAAGAGCTCCTTATTTTCATTGATACACATCAATCGTTAGTTTATAGCACAGTCTATCTTTCCAGAGACTACACAGGATATGCATGAGCAATCACACAGTGTTCCTGGTAGCCCCATACTGGCCGGGCAGGACATGGTTCCTCATAATTCTGATGTTCCTCAACGAGGAGCCGTGGCCACTCCCTCAGAGGAGGGACCATTTGTCACAGTTGGAGGGGTGCATTTGGCATCCTCACCCAGATAGTCTTCAACTGTATGTGTGGACCCTGAAAGGACAGACTCCATGCTGAACTCTAGTGATCAAGCTGCAGTACATACTATACTGAATGCCCATGCTTCCTCCACGAGGGCATTATACGACAACTGATGGAAGCTTTTAAACTGTTGGCGCAGTACGCAGGGTGTAGACCCAGAGAGTTGGTCTGTGCCAGTGCTGCTTAGCTATCTTCAAACATCATTTGACAGTGACCTTTTGGCCTCTACTATTAAGATCTATGTTGCTGCTGTCTCTGCTCGGCACATTATGGCGGATGGTCAGTCAATAGGGCCACACTCTTTGATATACATTTTTTATGCAGTACCCTACCCCTTCGGCCTCCAAGGGCTGCATGTGTGCCATCCTGGGATCTTCCATTGGTCCTAGAGTGCTTATGTTCCCCACTGTTTGAGCCACTGGGAGGTGGTGACCTCTGATGGTTGTCTGTTAAGACTGCATTCCTTCTTGCAATTTCTTCCGCAAAGCATGTTAGCGAGGTCCATGCCTTGTCAATCACTGAGAACTGTGTGTCGTGGAATCCAGGTGTTCACCAGAATTCAGAATCCAGAATTCACAGAATCGTAATTACATATGTTATGTCCCCCTGACACAAGCATGTCTTTGATTCATGCAATAGCACGACCTGTGTCGTGCTGGAGAGTAAACTCGTCTTTAACGGGTGCAGACAGCACGGGAAAGGGGCGCTATTGCTATTGTGCACAGAGAATTTTGAAATGTTCAAAAAAATCTTTCACGCATAAATGTTGTGCTACTAGTGCAGCGGATAACTGAAAAAATGCTTCAGATGGTGATGCAAGCACCAAATTTGGCACACGTACTCCTTCGACATTACTCTTTTAAAAATGCAGACTGGCCACATGAGCTTTCAATAGGTGGCCAAGAAGGGGTCAATTGAAGAATTACACAGGGGTCAAAATTTAAAAATGCTCCAGTCATATTGAAAGGTATTCCATATTATTTGTCTGATCATAAAGATTCCAAAAAGGTATAGTTTGGACTATCTATGAATTTTATGGAGTTATGGGGTAAAAACAGCAAGAATGGCGATAAAGGTCAATTTCAATTTGTAAAGGGGTCAAAAGTTAAAGTTGCTCAAATTTTTGTAAAAGGTGATGCAAATTATTAGTTGAGTGAATATGGTTTTAAAAAGGAATAGTTTGCATCATGTATCATACTTAGTTATCAAGTTACAGAGTAGCATATGTCACATGTCATAGAATCCAATGGATGCCGACATTGTTTATCCTTCACTTTGCAAACCAAGCATGCAACACAGTCAAAACTATTCCAATTATTAATCCTATTAGCTCAACCAGTAATTTGCACCACTTTTTACCAAAATTGGAGCAACTTCAACTTTTGACCCCTGTACAAACTGAAATTGACCTTTCTCAGTGTTTTTGCTGTTTTTACCTCATAACTCCATAACATTCATGCACAGATAGTCCAAACTATACCTTTTTAGAATCTTTATGATCACACAAATAATATGGAATACGTTTCAATATGATTGGAGCATTTTTTAATTTTGACCCCTGTGTAATTCTTCAATTGTCCCCTTCTTGCCCACCTATTGAAAGTTCATGTGGCCACTCTGCATTTTTAAAAGAGTAATGTCTAAGGAGTATGTGTGCCAAATTTGGTGCTTGCATCACCATTTGAAGGATCCCTCAGTAAATATTAATTTATCTGCTGCACTATACATGGTGCGATCTAATCGCCAACACAATGTGCAGCTCATCAAGTGGAGCAAAGAAGAAGTGAGAAGAGCGAGTGGTGACATCAGCGGATTGCATCAGACCGCAGCTCGACTGAAAAATTATAACGAAGTTATATCTGTTATAAACATACTTTAAACAGCTGTACACACAAAGGAAAAAACACCTAACTTTTACCAAGCCATAACAATGTAAACCTGACAAATAATTACCTTTTTAGATGGCTCAAAATGCTTTCTGCAGCTTGTTACGCCCACTCGTGCGCACGCAAACAGCTGACGTTGAAGTGGTCCTCTGTGATTCAAGAAGTGATTACAGCCATTTTCAACAGGCAATTTGCAGAGAAAATGATTAATCCGAAACAAAATAATTACTTATATACACAGCGTCCAGTGCAGAGCGCGTGGCAGCCGATAGAACAAAGACCAGCATCCAGCTGGGATCACAGCGGGTGGATTCATCACGACAGCGGGTGTGCAAGTGCGTGAATCAAAGTCATGCTCACGTCAGGGGGCCTTAACTCTCATTTTAGGAGGTGGTGAATTCCTGTAATGCGTTTTGGTGCTGCACTGTGCCCAAAACTGTAAGTTTTCTTCATGAATTTCTTGAGGAGAAGAAGCACTGGGCACAGTTTGTCAAGAGGATACAAGAAGACTGGGATGGTCCCACAAAAAAGAACCTCTATTATACGTAGTTTGTATTACACTGAAGACAGCAACATAAAGAAGCTGGTGGTTGACACAGGGTTCCTCTATTTCCTGAAGCCGAAGACAGATGTTGACTACCAATGTCTGTCTTTGCCCATCACTGATTCATGCAACACAAGTAGTTATGTCTTCTTGTGAAAATGACTTTATAACCAATTACAGATTAAAAGTATTTAACAGGTGTTTGGACTCCCCAGAATGGTCAGGGGGCTGATTAATGGTCATACAGGAGAGGTGAGAGGGGGCTTTGTCGGGAGACACTCCAGCATTTTGCTTTTTTCAAAAGCCAACGTTAGTCATTTTCTGCAACTTCAGCTTTACATTTTATCCAGAATTATAAAATAAGGCCTTGTCCACACGGAAACAGATAAGATCAGAGCCACTTTGTCAAGTTCACAAAGTGTTCTGTAAACATGGAACTGTTTCAAGAAATATCCACTGAAACCACATACATCAGGCATGTATGTGGTGCTGTAAGACTTCCACAAAAAAAAACAAAAGAATATGTAGACCATATGCATAACCAGTGGAAGGAGCAAATCAATGTACCTGCAGAAGCAAGACCTTTAAAGCCTTTTAAAAGAAAGAGGGTTTACTGGCTGTTCTTATCGACTCCATGCTAACAGCAAGACAGACACTAAGAGACTTATTGAGTATTTTAAGCAAACCAGTGTTCATGTATTTTTACAATCACATTGTGGCCAGCCCAAGGCTGTCTAATCAGCATCCTGTGAGGTGGGATGGATTATCTTGGCAAAGAAGGCTCACTAACAAATTTAGACAGATTTGTGAACAATATTTAAGAGAAATAAGTCTTTTGTGTATACAGAAAATGTTTTAGATCTTTGAGTTCAGCTCATGAACAATGGGAGGAAAAACAAAAGTGTTGCATTTATATTTTTGTCCAGTGTACAACCAAAAATGCTAACCATAACTCCTACCCCTAACCACCAGGCTGCACTACATATAAATAGAATTTGGAATTATTAATATAGTTTTGTACAAATAGCCACTTCCTTTGTTTAATGTGTTTGCAAATCAAAAGTTATGGCACTTTTGTATATAGCACTAATTTTAAATAGTGTGTAATACACTACTTTTAAATTCACGGTTGAATTTTGTGCATAACAGTGCGATTAACTGCAGAATATCATATGATAAACAATTCGAATGGTTGCCCAGCACTAATTTTTATTCATTTTGATCACTAACTCCTGTGGTGTTTGTTTGCTTTCCACCAACATTTCAGACAAGTAGATCCTTGTTCTTGCTGCTAGCTTCAATCTCAAATTAAAATAATAAAAAAAAATTTAATCACTGTTTACCTTCTAACAATCACCCAACATAATTTCTTGATCCTCCATTTCCTCTGACATACAACCGTTTCACAAAAACACCAATGTTGAATTCCTCCTGGCTTTCCAATCTCACTCACTGCAAAATTATTGAACTTGAACACTTCCAGGTCAAATACTGGCACATGCAAAAAAAGTGTTTTTAATTTTACTGCAGTTTAGGGATTATTTTGCAAAGTGTTTGTCACACATGATCATGTCATGACAGTGATGAGCATTAAGTTAATCATGCAGCACTAAGTTTTTAAGTATAAATTTGTTTTTGTCGGAGATGTCTCTCAATTCACAGTGTAGAAGTAACAAAATCTCCACCTGAACGTCGAGTAGTTAATCTGGGGGAACTGGATGTGAGGGTAGTGGGACAGGTTGCGGAGGTCGACGTTAGGTGTAGCGGCCTTCGGCGGCTGGCAGACGGTGTATGACGCATGGCCTTTAGAAATAAGAAACAAAGAAAAATAAAAACACTGTATATACACAAGGTCTCACAATAACACAGGTTGGGCATTGTGTGTGTTATTCCTGAATAACAAACCTCTATGTCATATCTAATGTGCTTCAATTTATACATGTTCGATGAAGGACCAGCTGGCTCCTAACTTGAAAAACTTTGGGGCAGTCAAAATGTCATAAAGCCAAAGCTACTTAAAAGTCTTTTGTTTGTCATTATTGTTTCCATAACATGTCTTTTCCTCCTGAAAAGTTAAATTTTTACAATCAACAACAAATACAAATACTTAAATTTCATTGGAAAACACCCTTGTTTGAATGCTAAAATTGTTGCTTTTTCTGTTGACACTGTAGCCATGTTCCAATTTCAATTCAATTTTCAATATATTTTCATTTATATAGCGCCAAATCACAACAGAGTTGCCTCAAAGTGCTTCACACAGGTAAGGTCTAACCTTACCAACCTCCAGAGCAACAGTGGTAAGGAAAAACTCCCTCTGAGGAAGAAACTTCAAGCAGACCAGACTCAAAGGGGTTCCGGATTCTTCCTGGGGTGATATCTTGGGGGGTGTCAAAGGAATATTTTTTTTTTGGTGGTATATCTGATTAGATGCAAAAATGTACATGAATAATCAAGTTCCATTTAATTAGTTTTGTGTCTCATACCGCCGTCACTCAGGATGCAAGTGTAGCCACTTTTTCTTCAGTTTAATGCCAGACACCCTGGTAAAGCATGTCCACACAAGAAGAGGCCATGCCACAACGTGGGCCAGTGAGGACTTCAATTCAGCCACAGCAACTGACTTGAGGGGCATATCACACTCCAATGAACAATGTCTTTTAACAATTATATACCACTTCCAACTGTTTAACTTGTACGAGTGCTGATGTAACTGATGACAATAAAAATCGCCTTACAGCGTCTGAAAAATGCAAGATTCAGAGGTACTTTTAGCCATAAAACTTGCATTTACATTGCCTGAGGTCAATCCACTTGTGTTCAGCCACAGTCCAATTCACAACTTAAGGTGGCCTTGGACATTTGCACGCATTTTGGCGCACTTCATCGGGACAATGCCACCCACTGTGTTCCCAGTTGGATGCTGCTGGACGCTGCATATATAAAATAATTATTTTGTTGCTGATTATTCATTTTCTCTTAGAGTGTGGCTAATGAAAACACCTCTTATCGCTTCCGGAATCACAGAGGTGCGTTTCAGCTGGAGCTTTCTCTTCCTCTCTGTTTCCTGCACTTAATGAGGTGGAGAAGGCATTGGAACCGTCTAAAAGGTACTTATTTGTAATGTTTATATGAGCGAAGCGTCGCACAGCGGCGCAAAGCTTACTCATGTACAGGGCATCCTAAACAGGAAGTGCCAATTTTCAAATCCACAGTAAAACAGGAAATGTTAAAATGTCAAACAGTTCCTAGATTGACAGACGAGATTCCATGGAATCTCGAGGGAACTCAGTGGCAAGCTCACACTCCAAAACAGGAAGTGCCAATTTATCAGTCACAATGAAACAGGAAATGTTCAAATGTCAACACTTCCTGGCATGGGTGGAGCTAGAGCGGAGGCCGGTGTTTCACTGGCTCTCCTAAAAATCTGATTGGACACAGATGACTGACATGTCACGGCACCATACGTCTGGTTGAAAGAGCTGCATTTTCCAATCACTGAGTCACATTGACTGCTAGGTTCCTCCTGTCCAGTAGTTTGTGCCGTGTACCACAAAAGGTTCTAATCCACCTTTATAGAAGAAAAAAAAAATGTTTGCTTCAAATTTGAACTGAACACGTCGTTTGAACTATGGGCTTCTAATTACACCAAACTTATCTTGGTGAGTAAACAACCGTATTTTATGTCAGAAATGAGGTCCAGGTTGTTAAAAAGCAGCATTTCTTCTTAATTCGGGTTGGTTTATGTGTTGTGACTTATTAGTGCAGCAGATAACTGAAACAATCCTTCAATGGTGACAAGCATCAAATTCAGCACAAATACAGCTAGAGCAAAATTAATGGAGCAACTTTAACTTTTGACCCTTGTACAAACTGAAACTGACCTTTGTCACCATTCTTGTTTGCTTTACCTCACAACTCCAAGCTAAAAGGTTTTAGTCATGCTCATGCTCCCAAAAACCATTTTACTGAAAAAAAGTCTGAAGGACCTAAAGGACATGGTTAGATGGTGAGGAGCTTTTTCCAAGTATGTGAGAGCCAAATAAAGACAAATGCTTAAAAAGGCGGGGGTCAGACCCCCGCCCCCAGAAGCTGAAAGGTTTTTGCCATGCTAATGCTGCCCTGAAGCATTTACTCAAAATAAAGTCTGAAGAACTTAATAACATGCTGATGAGCTTCACTCATTCATGTCCGCAACATATACATATTATAATGGCTTGGTAAAACAGTTGCATGTTCATTCTGTCTTATGAGCAGGTGTGAAAGTATGTTTACAATAGATTTAACATTTCGTTATAATCGTTCAGATGAGCTGCACTGTGATGCAGTGCAGTGACACAATCACTCGCACTCAGTATTTTTAAATTGTTCAATGTGCACTGTTCGTGTGAAGTTCAAATAATGTGTGATAGAGCTTTTAAACATTTCAAAATTTTCTTTGCGCACTTGCATGAAGCTGTGCAGTTTACAACAGTTTACAATGACTTTACTCCCCTGCACGGCAGATTGCATACCAGTGCGCAAATCAAATTTGAGCACGTGTCAAGGCATCTTTACTCCAGTACACACAGTCAATCTGGGCTGTTTGTCTCTAAATGTAATATGGCTTTAATTTGGCTTTCAAACCAAATTCTTGTATTTTGGTGATCAACAAATGTCCGTCTCTGCTTCTTTGTAACCTGCTGTGTATTCAGAAAAAACAAAACAACATTGCATACGTCTCAATAAGACTGAACAGCAATGACCAAAGTGGGTCTCTGATTTCACTCCTGTTATGGTCACACACACAGAGCCATGCAGAATTATTGTTCCACTGTGTGGCGCTCCACAGAAATACAAAGTCCCTGCATTAACCTGCAGATCTGGTGCCAGTGGCAGCAAAATCCATGGTTAGATCCATGTATGAAGACCATTCTCATGCTGTGGTCAACTTCACTTGCATGGTTTGTATGACACGCACTATAAAAAAAAGGCAAAGGCTATACGCCCAACTGTTGGGCAAATAAATATGTCTTACCTTATTTGCCCAACCGTAGGCAGATAAGTCATACACTGAACGTTACAGCACGAACCGTTTGAGCAGATAAATATGTCTTATCTTATTCGTCCAACTGTGATCGTTGTATTTGACATGTTTTAGGCATCTAAAACTACGTTTTACACCACTTTTTAGGGCTCTATTGCGGTGTATGTTTGACACATTTAACGGCGCCATCTTAATTACTGCGAAAACCACCGCAATGGATAAAAACAGACAAACTTCATAAGTATTTGTTGAACGGAAGCCTGTTAACGACGAAACAGTTTTTGAACAAAATGCTGCTTGTTGTCTGTAAGATGGTGTTAGTTTGACACAGTTTCCCTGTGTGATGTGCCCAAACAGAACTGCTTTAGATCACAGCTCCCCCGCAGGCTGCGAATCCTCCCGCAGCCGGCGAGAAAATATCCGCCTTTTTTCCCCTCCCGCGTTGAAACCGGAAGTGAGCTTACAAGCGCCCTCATTGGTCAGTTGTGGTTGGGCGTATATGCTCGCGAATTTACTTTATTGACCCAGCGGTTAGGCGTATAGCCACTCAAAAAAAAAAAAAAAAAAAAAAAAAAGTCATTTTCCTCCTCAAAATATTATCTTTGTAAAATCTGTCCACCTAATAAGCAACACCAGCCATGAGACTACATCCTTACAAAATACACATTAAGAATTTTGATGTATTCACTGTCAAAATCCACAAAAAAAAAAAAAAAAAAAAAAAAAAAAAAACACTGATTTAACACATTTTCCCACTATTCATTTTAGGGGCATGACCTGAGATGATGTCACAAAAATTGATATTGCCCCACAACTTCAGGTTTCTGAGCTTTTACGAGACACAGCTGAAATCATGCTAATTTACCCATGTTTATTACTTAATTTTTATTACTTCATTTATCAGGCATATGGATGAAAAATAGGAAACATCAATATTTTCATAATTTATTTATAAACAATTATTTATTTAGAAGAGTTAAATCATTTGACATTATATTTATTAGGGATACGCACTAGGAATACAACTTTTTAATTTTTTTGTCTCAGAAACAATTACTGTATCATATTTTAAAAAAAAGTTCAACCATGAACCTGTATTCTTGGGTAAAACTGTTTAAATATGGGCAGGGTTGCATAGCACTCTTGGCTTTCAATAAATTCTCAACATTTGTAAGGTGCTTTGACACTTGCATGCATTTTGGCTCCACACTCACACACACTTCCTCGTAAACAATGCCACCTGCTGTGTTCCCAGCTGGACGCCATGCTTTGTTCGCTGGATGCTGCGTATATACAGTGGGGTTAAAAAAGTATTTAGTCTGCCCCTGATTGTGCAAGTCCCAGTTGCTTCCTGTAGTGTCATGACGACGCAGGAATTTCTGCATCAGGTGCGCGCAGCAAGGGGCAGAGAGGAGTTGAGAACGCAGACTGCAGGTTCTCTGCACAGAAGAAGTCAGAGTGCACAGTTTGGCTGCAAACAGATTGTGCACTCTGACTTCTACTTGTCGTGCTGAGCTGCAGGGATGCGCTCTGAGTCTGTTTATACTCAACAAAATATAAACGCAACACTTCTGGTTTTTGCTCCCATTTTGTATGAGATGAACTCAAAGATCTAAAACTTTTTCCACATACACAATATCACCATTTCCCTCAAATATTGTTCAGAAACCAGGTCTAAATCTGTGATAGTGAGCACTTCTCCTTTGCTGAGATAATCCATCCCACCACACAGGGTGCCATATCAAGATGCTGATTAGACACCATGATTAGTGCACAGGTGTGCCTTAGACTGCCCACAATAAAAGGCCACTCTGAAAGGTGCAGTTTTATCACACAGCACAATGCCACAGATGTCGCAAGATTTGAGGGAGCGTGCAATTGGCATGCTGACAGCAGGAATGTCAACCAGAGCTGTTGCTCGTGTATTGAATGTTCATTTCTCTACCATAAGCCGTCTCCAAAGGCGTTTCAGAGAATTTGGCAGTACATCCAACCAGCCTCACAACTGCAGACCACGTGTAACCACACCAGCCCAGGACCTCCACATCCAGCATGTTCACCTCCAAGATCGTCTGAGACCAGCCACTCGGACAGCTGCTGAAACAATCGGTTTGCATAACCAAAGAATTTCTGCACAAACTGTCAGAAACGTCTCAGGGAAGCTCATCTGCATGCTCGTCGTCCTCACTGGGGTCTCGACCTGACTCCAGTTCGTCGTCGTAACCGACTTGAGTGGGCAAATGCTCACATTCGCTGGCGATTGGCACGTTGGAGATGTGTTCTCTTCAACTCTATGCGAAGGAGATGTGTTGCAGTGCATGAGGCAGATGGTGGTCACACCAGATACCTGACTGGTATCCCCCCCCCACCCCCCCCCAATAAACAAACTGTACCTTTCAGAGTGGCCTTTTATTGTGGGCAGTCTAAGGCACACCTGTGCACTAATCATGGTGTCTAATCAGCATCTTGATATGGCACACCTGTGAGGTGGGATGGATTATCTCAGCAAAGGAGAAGTGCTCACTATCACAGATTTAGACTGTGTTGTGAACAATATTTGAGGGAAATGGTGATATTGTGTATTGTGGAAAAAGTTTTAGATCTTTGAGTTCATCTCATACAAAATGGGAGCAAAACCAAAAGTGTTGCGTTTATATTTTGTTGAGTATAGTTTATCTTTCTTCCCTTGACCACGAGATGCGCGCGTTGTGAACCATCCTTGAGCAAATGTGGAGATGCTGGAGTTCTACTTGATGTTGACATGTCCTGGACTTATGTCCTCCTTTTTTTTTTTTTTAACTGTGATGAGAGAGTCTGAGGAGAGAAAGGAACTAACTGCCTGCAGACACTTTTTTCTTTTTCTTTCCTCCTTTGACCGCGAGATGCACGCGCGCAGCGAACGAACCGTCAAGCAAATGTGGAGGTGTCTGGAGTTCTACTTGATGTTGACATGTCCTGTCTCAGGACTTATATCCTTTTTGTCCTTTTTTAACTGTGATGTGAGAGTTTGAGCAGAGAACAAGGAACTAATGCCTGCAGCCAGACTTTTTTTTTTCTTTTAATGTTCAAATGTGCGCGCGTGAACGAACGTCCATGAGTGGACTCGAGATGTCTGGACTTTTTACTGGATATTATTGGCAATCAGTCTGCATTTTTTTCCTGTGGTCTTTTTTTTTCTTCAACATGTAGTTTTTACTGCATTAAGTACACGGTATAAAACAATCCTGCGTGATTTATACTGCGGGAACAATGGAACACAGCAGGAATCATAAACTGGCTTCGAGTCACACCGAGTAACGCCTCTTTGCCCTGACTTGCGCTGGAAACACTTCCTTTCTGTTGAGCACAGCACAGGACGCCAAAAAAAATTAAACAGGTTTAATTTTTCGGCGCCCGACTTGCTTCCTCCTTTGCGTCCCTCGCACTGTTGTGGCGCCGAGCAGCGTCGTCTCGGCACAAATATGCCCGAAATATCCAGTAAAAAGTCCGGACATCTCAAGTCCACTCATGGATGTTCGTTCACGCGCGCACATGTGAACAATTTAAAAGAAAAAACAAGTCTGGCAGCAGGCATTAGTTCCTTGTTCTCTGCTCAAACTATCACATCACAGTTAAAAAAGGACAAAAAAGGACATAAGTCCTGAGACAGGACATGTCAACATCAAGTAGAACTCCAGACATCTCCACATTTGCTTGACTTGTCGTTCGCACGCACGCGTGCATCTCGCGGTCAAAGGAGGAAAGAAAAAAAAAAAAATTGTCTGCAGGCAGTTAGTTCCTTTCTCTCCTCAGATTCTCCCTGCAGCTCAGCACAACAAGTAGAAGAGAAGTGAGAGTGCACAGTCTGTCTGCAGCCAAACTGTGCACTCTACCTTTTCTGTGCAGAGAACCTGCAGGCTGCGTTCTCACCTCCTCTCTGCCACCTGCTGCGCGCACCTGACGCAGAAATTTCTGCGTCATCATGACACCACAGGAAGCAACTGGGAGCAGCCCCGGTGTGAAAGGGGCTTTAGAAAGATGAGAGAGGTCTGTAATTTTCAACATAGGTACACTTCAACTGTGAGAGACAAAATGAGGGGAAAAAAAAATCCAGAAAATCACATTGTAGGATTTCTAAAGAATTTAATTGTAAACCATAGTGGAAAATAACTATTTGGTCAACCACAAACAAGCAGATTTCTGCCTCTCACAGACCTGCAACAACTTCTTTAAGACGTTATTCTGTCCTCCACCTGTTACCTTTGAACTTGTTAACTGTATAAAAGACTCCTATCCACAGCCTCAAACAGTCAGACTCCAAATTCAACCATGGCCAAGACCAAAGAGCTGTCGAAGGACACCAGGAAGAAAACTGTAGATCTGCACCAGGCTGGGAAGAGTGAATCTACAATAGTCAAGCAGGTTGGTGTGAATAAATCAACTGTGGGAGCAACTAAGAAATGGAAAGCATACAAGACCATTGATAATCTCCCTCGATCTAGGGATCCACGCAAGATGTCATCCCGTGGGGTCAAAATGATCATGAGAATGGTGAAAAAAAAATCCCAGTACTAGACGTGACCTGATTAATGACCTGAAGAGAGCTGGGACCAAAGTAACAAAGGCTACACACTACGCAGAGAGGGACTTAAATCCTGCAGTGCCAGGCGCGTCCCCTTGCTTAAGCCAGTATGTGTCCAGGCCTGTTTGAGTATTGAGTTAAACTTTTATTATTGACCAAATACTTATTTTCCACCATAATTTACAAATAAATTATTTTAAAAAAAATCCTAAATGTGATTTCCTGGATTTTTTTTTTCTCATTTTGTCTCTCACAGTTGAAGTGTACCTATGTTGAAAATTACAGACCTCGCTCATCTTTCTAAGTAGGAGAACTTGCACAATCAGGGACTGACTAAATACTTTTTTGCCCCATTGTAAAATACTGAGTTCATAGCAGATTAATCATTTTCTCTCAGAGTTCTAACGCTATGTCATTCAAGAAAAGCTTTGAAGTTATTCAGAAGAACAAGGAGAAATGGAAGAGAATTTGGCGCAGTTCCAGTCCCATTCATCTCGAGGTCATGTGACTGTAGAAGAAGCCTCAATGGCCAGCCAAAGCCAAATGCCACTCCAGGAGGAGAATGTTGGTCGGAATCAGTTTCTTGGGAAGTCAGTTAAAGGCAGAAAGGAGAGAATGGGGCAATTATCTCGAGAGATAACACTACTGTTGAGAGATCAACTGAATTTTCCAATTATTTTCAAGCAAGCAATACAGTCTAAACTCACAACTCAACTCAAAAATGTGCTTCATTTGTATGACAAATGCGCCAAGAAAGGAAACTTTGAGCAATTAGAAGAACTGTTCGGTATCACCAAAATCCACGGTGAATGGCTCAATGCCGATGACAAAAAGCTATACTCCATCCAATTCCAAAGCAAGGACAAAGTGGGCCATTTGATAGGAAAAAGCAAGCACACTATCCATCCTCCAAAGAGAAGAAGATGTTCTTATGCTGAAGCCTCCCATTCTTTGTCAAACCCAACAGCCCTGGAAACTGACAGTGACTTTGAAGAGGACAATTGTGGTGAAGATGACAGAATTGATTTCTTCAAGAAAGCAGGTGAAATGAAGAAACACTTGATGCTACACAATCAGAAATGGAGCCTGCATTTCGATGATAAACATATCGACGGAAATGAATATCATAGACTAGGAGATGAGAAGGTTTTATTACTGTGTCAAGGTGCAAACGTTTTGACCCCATAATAAGATGACTACTATCCCAAAATGGAAGAAAACCCATTTCTTGATGGTCGCAGGCTATGCGAACCATGAAAAATTGAGACTTATGGTCATTTTTTGGGGTGTGATAAACTGAGTCAACCTTCCGACCTGTTTGTCACTCAAAGTCATTTTTTGGGGTGTGATAAACTGAGTCAACCTTCCGACCTGTTTGTCACTCAAACTCCTTGGCCATTGCACTCAGTGACCTGAAATAAAGATGTACATCTAGGAAACATTATTACAAAGCCACCCATATGCATTATGTGTATGAAATGTGGAGTTTGTGTAACAATATAAGGCATGAAAGCTGGAATTCTGCAAAAAAGTTGAGGATTTTCCATCATATCTCTGTATTTATGGCAAATTCATATGTAATTATTAAACACATTAAGGATTCTTATTGCATTAGAAAGTAGTGCCATATTCATAGCTTTTAAACAAAGGTAAGTATGATGGTGAATCACAATAGTTTTTCAGCTATATAGGTGTTTATGTTGCAAAAGATGATGGTTGTTCACAGTCAGTTGTGTCTAAACTCTGGACCAAATACAAACAACATGGGAAGGTTGTTAAAGGCAAACATACTGGTAGACCAAGGAAGACATCAAAGCGTCAAGACAGAAAACTTAAAGCAATATGTCTCAAAAATCTAAAATGCACAACAAAACAAATGAGGAACGAATGGGATGAAACTGGAGTCAACGTCTGTGACCAAACTGTAAGAAACCGCCTAAAGGAAATGTGAATTACGAGGTCTATTAGAAAAGTATCTGACCTTATTATTTTTTTCAAAAACCATATGGATTTGAATCAAGTGTGATTACATCAGACATGCTTGAACCCTCGTGGACATGCAAGAGTTTTTTCACACCTGTCGGTTACGTCATTCGCCTGTGGGCAATCTTTGAGTGAGGAGTTGCCCACCCTCTCGTCGTTTTTTTCATTGTTTAGGAATGGCTCAGAGACTGCTGCTTTGTTTGATCAAAATTTTTTCAAAACTGTAAGGCACAACTGAGTTGACACCATTCGATAAATTCAGCTGGTTTTCGGTAAAAATTTTAACGGCTGATGAGAGATTTTGGTCTGGTAGTGTCGCTTTAAGGACGGCCCACGGCGCCTGACGGCGATCTGCGCTTCGAGGCGGCAGCGTCTCGCCGTTTCAAGTTGAAAACTTCCACATTTCAGGCTCTGTTGACCCAGTAAGTCGTCAGAGAACAGAGACCTTTCAGAAGAAGTCGGCATGAGGACTTTATTCGGACATTCCATTGTTAACGGACATTTTGTAATGAAAGAACGTGCGGGCAGAGTCGCATGTCGGGCCGGACCCGATCGCGGGGGGTCGTGACAGGAAAACCACCTCCATTGGAAACCTTAACGGGCAAGTTGGAACATGCCCAAGCCGTTAAACAATTTCTCAGTTACTCACTTGTTGAAAGCCATCAAAAGCCGCCTGAATTTTACAAATGGTTTTCAACACGGAGGTGTTTTTCCTGTCGCGGCGCACACAGATTTCCCGAGTCGTCACGGAAACGACTCGGCGAATTTGCGCGTACGTCTTTCACTAAAAAATGTCCTTAAACAGTGGAATGTCCTCATAAAGTCCTCATGCCGGCCTCTTCTGAATCTTCTCTGTTCTCTCACGACGTCCTGGGTGAATTAAGCCTTAAATTAGGATGTTTTCAGCTCGAAACAGGCCGACGACGGCACCTGGAAGCGCTGCAGGACGTCCCGCTCCGTGGGAAGTCCTTACACCGACAGAAACACCCCATAATTTCTCATCAGCCGTTAAACTTTTCACCGAAAACCAGCTTAATTTCTCGAATAGTGTCCACTCGGATATTCCTCACAGGTCCAGAAAAAATTTTGATAAAGCAACGCGCGCCGTCTCGAGCAGCGTGTGAAACAAAGGAATTCAGCCGAGAGGACGAGACCACATCTCACTCAAGGCCTGCCCACAGGGAAATGACGTCACCAACACGCGTGAAAAAACTCACGCATGCACACGAGGGTTCAAGCATGATTGGTGTAATCGCATATCATTCAAATCCATATAGTTAAAAAAAAAATAAAAGGGTCGGTTTATTATCTAAGAGACCTCGTACATACAGAAAAGCTAAACGAAAGCCATCATTAACACCTAAACAGAAAAAACAAGGTTACAATGGGCTAAGGAAAAGCAATCATGGACTGTGGATGACTGGATGAAAGTCATATTCAGTGATGAATCTCGAATCTGTACTGGGCAAGGTGATGATGCTGGAACTTTTGTTTGGTGCCGTTCCAATGAGATTTATAAAGATGACTGCCTGAAGAGAACATGTAAATTTCCACAGTCATTGATGATATGGGGCTGCATGTCAGGTAAAGGCACTGGGGAGATGGCTGTCATTACATCATCAATAAATGCACAAGTTTACGTTGATATTTTGGACACTTTTCTTATCCCATCAATTTAAAGGATGTTTGGGGATGATTAAATCATTTTTCAAGATGATAATGCATCTTGCCATAGAGCAAAAACTGTGAAAACATTCCTTGCAAAAAGACACATAGGGTCAATGTCATGGCCTGCAAATAGTCCGGATCTTAATCCAATTGAAAATCTTTGGTGGAAATTGAAGAAAATGGTCCATGACAAGGCTCCAACCTGCAAAGCTGATCTGGCAACAGCAATCAGAGAAAGTTGGAGCCAGATTGATGAAGAGTACTGTTTGTCACTCATTAAGTCCATGCCTCAGAGACTGCAAGCTGTTATAAAAGCCAGAGGTGGTGCAACAAAATACTAGTGATGTGTTGGAGCGTTCTTTTGTTTTTCATGATTCCATAATTTTTTCCTCAGAATTGAGTGATTCCATATTTTTTTCCCCTCTGCTTGGTCTAAAAAAGTAGCCGTTACTGACTGCCACTGTTTTTTTTCCCTGATTTCTTATAGTGTATCTTAAAGCCAGATAGTTACCATTTGAAATGACTTTAGTTTTGTGTCATGTCTGTGATCTGCTTTTTTTCTACAAAATTAAACAACTGAATGAACATCCTCCGAGGCCGGTGATTCCATAATTTTTGCCAGGGGTTGTATTTGCATTCACAAACTCAGAGTGCTCGCCAGAGATGGATGGTCACTCATTCAGCCAGGAATGAAATTGTCACCAGGCTCCTGAATATGGCAGGGTTGCAGCAGACAGATGACTGCACTGCTGAACTGAAAAGCCATCGCATCATAAGAGACAACACTGACTTGAACAAAGTCATTGAGTTGATTAAGAACACTCAAAACCCATTTGATGGACCGGCAGATGACAAACTGTATTGTCTGACCACTGGCAAAGCTGCCTCAGAAGAAGTAAAGGAAAGTCTGCTCTCTATGAGAGAAACTGGCATCAAACTTTGTGACAAATTCAAGGCTGAGTGCCTCACTGACCCCGAACGGTTTGAAAAACCTGTAAGTTCTAGGAAAGGGAAGAACTTTTCAGCTGATGCTGTCCGAGTGAAAATGACAGGTAAAGACAAGAAGATCAAGGAGCTGCAAGGTAATCCTGATCTGTTTGGCCGGTTGTTGTACATCTCCACAAAGAGCAATATGGGCTTGGACCATGTGTTCTCATTCCCTCTGACACCTGTGCCACTTTCCCTAGCTCACATTGATGGCACACCACATCAGACAAACAAAGCGGTCCTGATGCACACCCTGGAGGGTAAAGTTCAGACTCAGACTCCACAACAAGTGGATGCCCTGGTTGTGGATGCCATGTTTGTCATCAGATCCCAAGTGGAAGTGCCAGACACATTCGGTGGCATAGCTGAGGCGACTCTCAACAGAGTGGTCAGTGGTGCCTCAAGAGTCGACTTTGTGTGTGACTCTTACACTGATGCTCCTTCACTGAAAGATGTCCAACACCTTGCAAGGGGTGACGTTTCACAAGGTCAATTCAAAATCATGGGTCCAGAGCAGAAACGCCCTTGTGATCTACCAGCTCAACTGACCTCAATGGTATTCAAGACAGCCCTACTCCATTTCCTCATAAAGGAATGGGAGAAGCACAGGTACAGTCCTTTGCTCATTGGCCACACACTGTATGTTGGCATTGACCAGCAAGCTTGGGCATTCACTGTGTCTGAGGATAAAGTTGTGAAGCAAGCAGTGCCAGAACTGATATGCGAACATCAGGAGGCAGATACCAGGATAGCTTGGCACGTCAAGCACATTATAGAGAGCAATCCAAACAACAGCATTGTCATACGCTGCAATGACACAGACATTCTTATCATTCTCCTCCTGCATGCTGCCAGCTTTGATGCCCAGATCTACCTAGATATTGGTCTCAGTAGGAAGAACACCAGGCACTACATTGATGTCTCCTCCCTGGCCACTACTCTTGGTCCTGCCCTTTGTAAGGCCACAGCTGGCCTGCAAGTGTTCAGTGGTTGTGATTATACAGGTGTGATTATACGGTCAGGGCTTTGCCTTTTATCGAAAAGGCAAAGCCCGACCGTACTCCCTGATGTTGTCAAAGTTCACACAGGTCCTTTGCGCTTTCGGAGATTCTGAGAATCTGAATGATGCCTTCATCGCCAACATTGAGAAGTTTGTGCTCTGTATGGCAAACCAAACATGAGCTCTGTCAACCTCGCAAGGTCTGCTCTCTTCCACCAGCACTATGCCCCAAACGTGGTTCTTAGGCTCTGGAGAAGGTCAAGGGAGTCGATCCAAGTAACCTGCCTCCGACTCAGAGCTGACTTTGCTTTGCATGGACATATTGGGTTCATGTGATAAACACCTAAATAGCTGAAAAACTATTTGTGATTCACAAACATATTTATCCTTGTTTAAAAGCTATGAATATGGCACAGCTTTCTAATGCAATAAGAATCCTTAATGTGTTTAATAATTACATATGAATTTGCCATAAATAGAGATATGATGGAAAATCCTCAACTTTTTTGCAGAATTCCAGCTTTCATGCCTTATATTGTTATACAAACTCCACATTTCATACACATAATGCATATGGGTGGCTTTGTAATAATGTTTCCTACATGTACATCTTTATTTCACGTCACTGAGTGCAATGGCCATGGAGTTTGAGTGACAAACAGGTCGGACGGTTGACTCAGTTTATCACACCCCAAAAAAATGACAAAAAGTCTCAATTTTTCCATTGTTCTCGTAGCCTGCGACCATCAAGAAACGGATTTTCTTCCATGTTGGGATAGTGGTCATCTTATGAGGTCAAAACGTTTGCACCTTGACACAGTAATAAAACCTTCCCATCTCCTAGACTACAAGCAGTTCTCATCAAGAATTAAACAAGTGAAATCATGCTCTGTGCTCTGAAGTGGTGTGATGGTAAGGCTGAGATCACTGCAGAAGGATTGAAAGCGTCTTGGATGAATTTCAACTGTGGTGCGCAATGATTATTGCTGGTACGACGAGTGTGAATACAGGACAAAAGAGTGGGGTAGCGATTAGGCTGCAGAGAACACTCTTGAGCAAAGGCTATGACAGCAACCTTTACTGTCAAAAGAGCCATTTTGGTCTCATCTTCCACAAATAAAATTCTTCTGGTTACACAAAACATATCTGACCTTCAAAATGAAGGAATAAAGATAACAGAGCTTTTTTTTTAATGTTTTTTTGTTGTTGTTGTTTGTTTTGTTTTTTACAACCCCAAATCAGTAAACGTTGAATGATATGAAAAATGTGGTGGTGGTGGTGGTGGTCGGGGGGGGAGAGAGATAATGAACCTGATATTTTCTTTGGCTTCTATTTATTGCAGACTGTATGAAACCAACATATTTCATGTTTTGTGAGGTCAGCTTTATTTTATTTGTTAATATATATCCATTCCTACATTTTAAGGCCTGCAACATTTTCCAAGAAAAACATAATGGCACAGGGCAGTTTATTCTAAATGTAAGAATTAATTCATCATTTTTACAGCCAGTTTTTTGAGAAATATCAGAAGATGAAAACAAGAACATTTCCAAGTCACTGAATATTTTTTAGACTTCATTTACATCGATCATTCAGAAATACAAACAGTGTGGTACTTTATGGTAAATCTGTGTCAGGTAGGCAGTTCTCAAAAACTAAATGTCCATACTGGAAAGAGACAAGTGAGGGAAGCCATCAAGACACAACTCTGAAAGATTTTTTGGCTTCTGTGGGTGCGAGTGGAGAAACGGGGAAGAGTGCAACATTTTTATCTTAATTTTACTTTTAGTCCTAACCTTTTCTGATTTGTGGCTGTTTTTGTTGCATTTCTGAAATTACAGAACTGAAATGAAGAAAGTGTTAACATTTTTATTTATTTTTAACTTTGTATAACAAATGTAAACACCAAAATCCGTCCATCCATCCATCCATCCATTTTCTTCCGCTTATCCTAGGTCGGGTCGCAGGGGCAGCAGCTCAAGCAAAGCCACCCAGACCTCCCGATCCACACACACCTCCCCCAGCTCCTCTGGGGAAACCCCGAGGCGTTCCCAAGCCAGCTGAGAGACGTAGTCCCTTCAGCGTGATCTGGGTCTTCCCCGGGGCCTCCTCCCGATGGGACGTGCCCGGAACACCTCTCCAGCGAGGCGTCCAGGGGGCATGCAGAAAAGATGCCCGAGCCACCTCAGCTGGCTCCTTTCGACATGGAGGAGCAGCGGCTAGACTCCGAGCTCCTCCTGAGTGACAGAGGTCCTCACCCTATCTCCAAGGGAGCACCCAGCCACCCTGCGGAGGAAACTCATCTCGGCCGCTTGTATTCGCGATCTTGTTCTTTCGGTCATAAGCCAAATCTCATGACTATAGGTGAGTTTCGGAACATAGATCGATCGGTAAATCGAGAGCTTTGCCCCCCTGCTCAGCTCTCTCTTCACCATGACGGTCCGATACAGCAACCGCATCACTGCAGACGCTACACCGATCCATCTATCGATCTCACGCTCCACCCGTCCCTCACTCGTGAACAAGATCCCGAGATACTTAAACTCCTCCACCTGAGGCAAGGACACCCCACCGACCTGAAGAGGGCAAGGCACCTTTTTCCGGTCGAGAACCATGGCCTCTGATTTGGAGGCGCTGATCTTCATCCCGGACGCTTCACACTCGGCTGCAAACCGCCCCAGTGCACACTGAAGGTCCTGGTTTGACGAAGCCAACAGGACCACATCATCCGCAAACAGCAGAGACGACATTCTGTGGTTCCCAAACCAGACCCCCCTACACCCTGGCTGCGCCTAGAAATTCTGTCCATAAAGGTGATGAACAGAACCGGTAACAAAGGGCAGCCCTGGCGGAGCAGGAGCTTGGTTCGCACTGCAGGTAGTAAGTCAAACACCAAAATCCGAAAAAGGCAAAAAAAATAAATAAATAAAAAATAGATATGTTCAGGAAAAATTTGATATGAACTGAACAGAACAACGCAGGCTGATTTGACTCCCCATATTGAAATAAACAAAAACACAGCTGCAGCCTAATAACTTTGAAAATAATCTAAAAGTCAGCGACTTTGTATTTTTATTACAACTTCAGTTCATTTTAGTGTGATGAAGTCATCTTGTTTTTTTCTCCTCTTCGGCCATGTTTTGTGCTTGAACATAAAACAACTGCGTTAACTCACGAGCTAAAATAAATACATCGGGAAAATCTGTTTTGCTACTACACACTTGTAATTTTTTTTTTTTAAATTTGTGCTTTGAACACACCTTTGTCATTGTGTTAATTTTTATGTTTCTAATTTATGTTTCTTTTCTTTCCCAGACCTTTTAAGTCTGTGTGCGGTTTCCTCAGGTTTATATTTGCACTGAAAGCCTTGCACTTTACCGTTCGTTGCACTTGTTACAGTGACAAAGAATCTGAATCTAGCAGTCTATTAAAGTTCAGAGTTCTCACCTGTTTAATGTGATTTCCACTTCTGAACATCACTGCAGAGTTTCTCCACATCAGTTTTTTTTTTTAAGCGTACATGGGTATGATTTTTATTCAGTTCATTCATATATTCTCATTTTTTAAAGAATCTTGATGTTTCTTTTCTGTGACGATGCTTAATGCATGAATTAGTGTCATCTCATCTAATATATGAAGCTGACCGTGCAAGCGTGTGTGGTTGCTATGCACAGCCAGAATAATTAAGCATTAAACACAAAACTTGGTATGGTGACTGGGGGCACAAAGGGGGAGGGCACTGTGGCCCAAACGTTGAAAGCATATGTGCACGAACACACAGTCAGCCTTATATATTAGATCACGACCTGCTCCATTATGCATATCCACAGTAATTAAGCAACTGACACCAAACTTGCTATGGTGACTGGGGGCACCAAGGGGGGTGTCACTGGGGCCCTTAGGCTGTGCAAACGCGCACACACACACACACAAGGACAGCCTTATATATTAGATCATGACGAGCTCACTGGAGCCCTTGTTTTCACAGTTCACATGGTACTCAGATCAGATAACAAGCATCACACTTTACTTACTACACAGTAGTGGCTGACTAGGTTGCACTTTAATTGCAATCTGATTGAACCAGCATGCGCCACGTGTGATTTAAGGCTCATGTTTTTTCAGTGAACCTGCTGTGTACGGCATGCCAGAGCATTGCAGTGATATGACATGCTATCACCTTTTATCATCGACTTGAATCTCATGAATGTCACAAATTGCTCTATGAAAATTAATGACGACAACATATACACAATGCAATGCAACTTACTACACCTTAACTAAAGTGACATGAAATATACAATGACATGGCTAAAATTCTTCTCAATTGGGCACCGCAGTCTCGTTTGAGGGCGGGTGCTAAAGGGTTAAAATATGACACATATGCCGTAATTTCTCTACTTCGAAACATGGCACCTTCTCTGAGATTTTGGGCAAATTACACGTAAACAAAGTGAAAATACAAAAAAAAAAAAAAAAAAAGTGATGATGCAGTGGAAAGTGGACATGTGTTGCGGTTTGTTTACGACCCGGAGCTTACACGTGTCAAGGCGGTTTTTCAGGCGAGAGAACATAGCTACTCTGGTTAGCTGTGTAGGCTAACACTTACTGACATGAGGTCTCCCATTTGCCTCGTCTTCCATTCTTCACTGGGCACTGAAAAAAACTGCACTTTTCGCGACTGCTTCGGTGATTGCTGCTGAAAACAAAAAAAGTACACCAGAGAGGCTGTCCCCATAAGAAGTCAAATCCCACAATATCACGCAGGGTTCAAACGAGACTGCGCTGCCCTATTACCCATGCGTAGAACGGGTGACTCAGCTAGTTCAGAATAATTGTCGCTGACGTGTACATGGTGTGAACAGGACGGTACGGTCAGCACTGCACCAGTAGTGAAAGTGGAGTGAGAAATAAGGTGGCTCCACAGTTTGTTTTCTTAACATGTTGCATGACACTCGGGTTAAAATCTTCCCTTTATGCTTGCTCTCGCTGTCTCACGTGCTGATGTTCTAACCCTCGCTCAGCAAAATGTAGCATCCAAAAACAAAGTTCTCGCATTCATGAAGATACTCCGTGTGATTGGTTGCCTGCAGAGGTGCCACAGTTACGTCACAGCGTCACTTAGTCTGAAGTCTTCTGAAATTTTCAAATTAAAAGACGCTGCCGCACAGGGAAACAAAAAAAGATTCAGACACAGAGCCTTTAAAAGGTACAGGGAGCCACTATGGAGGACTTAAAGAACCACAGGTTGGTGACCCCTGGCCTATGACAAGCCACAATTGGTGAGCTGCCAACACCACGTCTTGGACAGAATCCTGTAGATTGTTATGGATCTGGAGCAAGCAAGTCACCCAACACTGAATGTTTTTTGTCAAAGAACTCATGACAAGTTATGAAAAACTCCAAGGCTCCTTCTAGAATGGAACTCACGTCACTGAAGATCCAGCTGCCTAGAGAGAGGATATTAAGTTTTTCTTCTACGTAACCCATATCTTCAGGTCCTTCCATGAAAACGAGGCTTGCCTTTGATCAAGTTTCAGAAAATTCAGAACATAAGTATTGCCAAATGGAATTCGTGATCAACTTTAGCCCTTCTTGCATTTTTCCTCATGCCACATGTGGAGAAAGATTGCAGATGGTCTGCCAGTTTATCGCATATGACTGAGCGGACGACTGGTTCAGTGACTAAATGTATAGAGCTGAAGATTATGCAGAGCTATCACAAGCCTTACAACCCTAACAGACTGCTTTGAAATGCTTGATAAATCACTGGAAACAAGAACCATCAAAACTAAACATCAGCAGATGTAATCAATGCTGTGAGTGAGCAATTAAGGTCAAGTTCCCCCATTTCTTTTATTACTGTTTCTACCAGTCTAATATTTGTTAGTTTTTCAGTGGCTAGCATAGTCGTTAGTGGTTAGCTCACACTGGCATGGCTATACTCTTGAATTTTCTGGTCACCAAAGTACACCCTGGTTCAGTGATTATTTGCATGACCTCAAGCATAAGGCTCGAGGTCTAGAACATAATGGCATAGATCAAAAATAGAAGTATTCCACCTTGCATGGCGTGATGCAATCTTAGACTATAAGCATGCATTACTGGCTACAAAGTGGACCTATTACTCTGATTTGTTCAACAAAAACAAGCATAACTCAAAGTTCTTGTTCAACACGGTGGCAACACTTATTCATGGACAACCACCTGTAAGTCGCTCTCCTTTTCAGCACAAGAGTTCTTGGATTACTTCAAGAAGAAATAGATGACATTAGGTTAAACATATCCCAGCCTTACCCAGCCACTACACCCTGCTACTGAGGTGGGTGCCACTACTGAGGTATTACCTAGATTTACAGAATTTGATAGTCTGGATTGGGCTGAATATTTGTTTTTGTTTTTTTTTCTTTTTGTGAGATGAGGGTGGTACCCAAACCTTTCCATGATTGACATCTTATGACCAAAGTTACAGTACCCCCTATTTTGGGCCCCCTGGGGAAATTACAAAAAAAGTTACAAGTTCCCACCCCTCTAATTCATAACTCTGAGGGTGTCCCAGTTCTTAGTTTCTTGATATGGAGACTACAGGGAGGGCAGAATACAATAATATTGTTATTTTACTGGGACACCCTCAAAGTTGGCCAACAGGGGGTGCTCAAAACGCTCCAAGCTGAGAAAGGCCTAAAGTAGGCCTACCATTATTTTGAAACTTTGAGGGTATCTCACGAATTTGATTGCAGGTATTGTTCATTTGGGAGGGATCCGACAGGTTTGTATTGTTATTTCAGTGGGACACCCTCAAAGCTGGGAGAGAAGGGGGTCCAAAAAAGGTCCTGACTCAAAAAAAAAAAAAAAAAAAAAAAAAAAAAAAAAAAAAAAAGGGTAAAAAGAGGTCCTTTCAGGACCAGATTTCTCAAAAATTTGAGGGTGAATTGATAGATAAATTACAGTATTTGAAAGACATAGATCTAAATGTTAAAACAAAACAAGAAAACAACTGAGATCTACTGTTATGTGCTTTTAGTAACAAAAAAAAACAAAATTTGCACTCGGTGATGATGAGGATGATGAAGCCTGAGAGCACCTGATAGACATTTTCAAACAGGTTCCAGAACATTTCAAAATACATGTTTTGTCAGTTGCGCCACTACACAAGTACACGAAGGATGAACTGATGAGAAAGTCTGGTTGCTCACGCTATATGATCGATGCAGCTCGAAAGTATACCATGTTGCACGGGCCCCTAAAACATGGTGAACCACAGAAACAAGACCGAAGGGACAAGATGGACATGATAAAAGTGGAGGACTTCCTCGATTTTCTTTGTAGTTCAGATCTCCTTCAGGACGCGGCGCATGGCACAAGTGCATTCAATCTGTCTGAAAACCCTGCCTGAGGATGGTGTTCTTGGTCGTGTCACAATACTGAACATTTCTAGCTACCAGTACTGATGAGCAATCTGTTGGGGTCATGGCATCTACCACTGCATCAGCGTCCTCATTGGAATCAAATAGTGAAGACCTGCCACAAATGGGTTGGGCTAGAAAAGTACAAAGATAAGTAAAACCCCTGACTGAAAAAACAGAAATCCTTCCTCACTGAAATCAATGATGAGGGTGAACGAACGAAGAGGAAAGCAAAGGATGTCACAGCCAAGAGAATGCGTGAAGTGGAAACTTCAGCAGGCCTTGTTCGGGCCAGATGACTACCTGCTGAAAGAACAGAAAGCCTCTTTTCTGGAGTCGACTGACTGTGACAAGACGAAAAGACCGCAGTGCTTCAAGTAACACTGAAGTGGAAGAAAATGAGGTACAAACCCAATTCCAATGAAGTTGGGACATTGTGTAAAATGTAAATAAAACAGAATACAATGATTTGCAAATCATCTTCAACCTATATTCAATTGAATACACCACAAAGACAAGATATTTAATGTTCAAACTGATAAACTTTATTGTTTTTGTGCAAATATTTGCTCATTTTGAAATGGATGCCTGCAACATGTTTCAAAAAAGCTGGGACAAAAGACTGGGAAAGTTGATGAATGCTCAAAGAACACCTGTTTGGAACATTCCACAGGTGAACAGGTTAATTGGAAACAGGCAAGTGCCTTGATTGGGTGTAAAAGGAGCATCCCCGAAAAGGCTCAACCATTCACAAGCAAAGATGGGGTGAGGATCACCACTTTGTGAACAACTGCATGAAAAAAAATAGTCCAACAGTTTAAGAACAATGTTTCTCAATGTTGAATTGCAAGGAATTTAGGGATTCCATCATCTGCAGTACATAATATGATCAAAGGACTCAGAGAATCTAGAGAACTTTCTACACATAAGCGGCAAGGCCGAAAACCAACATTGAATGCCTGTGACGTTCGATCCCTCAAGCAGCACTGCATTAAAAAGCTATGAAAGCAGTAATAAGAGGCAAACTAATTTCTTACTCCTCATACAACAAGAAAAAAAGATTTCAGGAATTCCAGATGGTTACAGAGGAATTGGAAATATCAGAACAATTACATAAGAAAAACAATGATCTGGAGTCCCTGAAAAAGGTTAAAGAAGATGAAAATAGATCAAATATTATCAGAAGAAGTAGAAAAGAGATTTTTAAAGCAAACATACTATGAAGGAGGCTCTAAATTAACTAAATCTCTTGCCAGGCGATTAAGTAACAACTAAATACTATAAATAAAATCAGAGACCCTGTACACAAAACACTAATGTATAAACCAGAGGAAATTGAAAAGGCATTTGAAGACTATTATTCAAATTTGTACTCTCAACCTGAATCAGCAGATGATGAAACAATTAAAACATTTTTAAATACATTACACCTATACAAATACATTATTATGGTCACCTTTCAGGTTATAAGTTGAATATTGATAAAACTCAAGTGCTCCCCATTAATTATAGCCCCTCTCCATCTATGAAACAGGAATATAAATTCAAGTGGAATAAAAAGTCAATCAAATACTTGGGAATTCAAATCACCAATAACCTTACCAAGTAGTATGAAACCAACTATAGATCTTTAAGTACACAAATATACCAAGACATGGTGAGATGGAATATTCTTTTGCTAGATTTACAATCTAGAATTGAAACGATCAAGATGAATGTGCTGCCTAGAATTTTATACTTATTTCAATCTCTGCCACTGCCAATACCAAGCAATCAATTCGTAGATTGGGACAGAAAAATCTCTAGATTCATTTGGAACAGGGCCAAACCTAGAATTAAATTCTCAACACTACAAATTCCTAAAGATGAGGGTGGACTGGCACTGCCCAATTTAGAAGAATATTTCTATGCAGCACAGCTCAAACATATCATTGTCTGGTGTGATTCAAACGAGAGTTACGAATGTAACTACGGTTGAATTCTGGATGACCGCCAGAGGGCGGTGCTTTAGCACCTGGATAACTACATGTGCGCAGCACAGAGGTCAAGAATATATACCAACAAAGTCAAGCCATTGAATGTGACCTGGGTGACATCACTGGTTGTCTTTATATACCAGACGCACCCAGCACTCGCTTCTTTTCGGAATGAACTCGCAAGACTGAGTGACAAGCAACTCTGGCGGTCATCCGGAATTAATTAGAACCGTAGTTACATTCGTAACTCTCGTTCTATTTCATTCCTCCTAACCGCCAGAGGGCGGTGCTTTAGCACCTGGATGACTTAATACCAACAAGGTCACGAAGAGTCACACTCACCTCGCATCAGCAGTGGGGAGTGGAGGCAGACAACACCGCCGAAGTCACCACAGGAGGAGCAGCCACATTCAGTCTGTAATAGCGGGCGAAGGTACAGGACGAAGCCCGCGTAGCAGTAGCACAAATATCACTCAAAGGGACACCTCTCAGTGCAGCCCAGGAGGTGGACACCCCTCTGGTGGAATGGCACGTAACCTTAGGAGGGTGAAGACCTCTGGACCTGTATACGTACTTGTAAAATGGCATCCACGACCCAATGCGAGAGTCGCTGCTTTGAGACAGCACAGCCTCTTTTGTGATCACCGTAACACACAAACAGGGCATCCGTTTTCCGGATCCCGGCAGTCGCACTAATGTACTGCTTCAACATTCGGACAGAACACAGGGAACCTGAAACAGAATGCGGGACATACACAGCCAAGGAAACTGGCTGGTTAACATGAAAAGTTGAAATTCTCTTGGGTAAAAAGGACGGATTAGGCCACAGCGTAACCCCAGAGCCGTCAGAATTCCATCGCAAACAGTCCCCAGCGACTGATAGGGCATGGAGCTCTCCCACCCGCTTAGCCGAAGACAGTGCAAGTAGAAAGGCAGTCTTCACTGAAACCCATTTAAGATCAGCACTTTCAACTGGTTCGAAAGGGGATAAGCTTAAACCCTCCAGGACTAGAGGAAGGTCCCATGAAGGTACGCGTGCAAGCCTTGGAGGCCGCAAACGTAGAGCACCTTTCAAAAAACGACACACTAAGAGGTGTGAACCCACTGACCGGCCATCAACGCAGACGTGCCGGGCAGAGATTGCAGCAACATAAACCTTCAAGGTAGCGACAGAAAGTCCTTTCTCCAGCAGTTCTTGTAAATATTTGAGGAGAATAGGCACAGGGCAATGCTCCGGGTCTAACTTTTGTTTCTCACACCACCGCGCAAACAGCTTCCATCTGTTGTCATACAAAGCCCTGGTAGAAGCAGCACGTGAATTAAGGATAGTCTGAACAACAGCCTGGTCAAAAGAACTTAACAAGGAGTCTGGCCGCTCAACGGCCACACATACAGTTGAAGGTGTTCTGGGTGAGGGTGCCAAATCCTCCCCTGTAGCTGTGACAACAAACCCTTCCTCTCCGGGAGAGCCCAAGGTTCTCCCTCGAGGAGTTTGTAAATCATGGGAAACTAAATCCTCCCAGGCCAGAATGGAGCAACCAGCAGCACCCTGTGGCTGCTCTGATCGATCCTGTGCAGTGTCAACATCAGCAGCGGGAGAGGAGGGAAGGCATAAAGGAGGTAATCCGGCTACGGTTGAGCCAATGCATCCTGCCCCAGTGGGCTGTCTGGTTCCAAGAGGGAGTACCATCGTGGGCAATGTGTTGAGGTGCTTGAAGCGAAAAAGGTCCACCTCCGCTGCACCATATTTCTGCCAGATCATTTGGACCACAATAGGGTTCAGTCTCCACTCTCTCAGTGGTGGTTTCTGTCTGGAGAGTAAATCCGCTGCGCTGTTCTGTACACCGGGCAGATGAACTGCTCTGACACTCTGAAGGCGAGGCAACGCCCATAAGAGAAGCTTCCGAGTTTCTGCCAATGAGTGATTGGACCTGGTGCCCCCCTGATGGTTTATGTGATAGACTGTTGACGTGTTGTCCGACCGGACAAGAACATGTCTTCCTCTCAGGGCTGGGAGGAAATGCTTGAGAGCCAGTCGCACAGCGCGAAGCTCCAGCACATTGATGTGTTGAAGTCTCTCCTGGGGACTCCAGACTCCCCTCACCATCCTGTGATTCCACACAGCCCCCCAACCTTTGAGTGATGCATCTGTAACAACCACCTCTCGGTGAGAAGGAACAGAGCCTAGAGGGACACCCTTGCAGATGAAGTCCACGTTCCCCCAGGGTTTGAGGTGCAGAAGGCACTGGTTGGAGAGCCTGTGCTGATGCAACTTTGAGTTGAGGCCTAGGTTGTTGATCAAAATCTGTAGGGGACGTAAGAACAGAAGTCCCAAAGGTACCACTAGTGACATTGCAGTCAATTTGCCCATCAACCGGAGCAGCAAACCAAAAGGCAGCGTCACAGCCCGTTGAATGTGTGAGACGAGACGAATTACATCGTCCACTCTCTGCGGGGATGGCGATGCAGTCATAGTCAGGGAGTTGATGGCAATGCCGATGAAGGTCGTTTGTTGACTGGGAACAAGAGAACTCTTTGCAAAGTTCACTCTGAGTCCTAAATGAGAGACATGGTTCAGAAGAAGAGCTGTGTCGTTGTGCGCCTGCTACTGAGTCGGAGCGCAGACAAGCCAATCGTCTAAGTAGGGTAGGATTCTTAATCCAAGAGCTTGCAGTGGGGCTAGTGCTGCAGCCATACATCTGGTAAATGTACGAGGGGCGAGAGAGAGGCCGAAAGGAAGCACCCTGAACTGGTATGCCTGACCTTCGAAAGCAAAGCGGAGAAACTGCCTGTGATGAGGCACCACTGGCACATGGAAATAGGCGCCTTTTAAGTCGACACTTGTGAACCAGTCTCCTGGTGTGATAGTTTGAAGGACGTCTACTGCGGAGCATGTGAAACTGCAGCACTTTGATGTAACGATTCAGACGTCGGAGATTGAGGATAGGACGAAAGCCGCCATCCTTCTTTGGAACAAGGAAGTAAATTGAATAGAACCCCCTGAGCTGGTCTGAACTGTGAACTGGCTCTATGGCCCCCTTCTCCAGGAGTTCCAAAATCTCCCGTTGTAGGGCAGCAGACTGCACCGAGTCGGAAACAACAGTCATCCTCACCCCATTGAACTTTGGAGGACGACATCTGAACTGAATTCTGTAACCTTCGAACAAGGTTGAAATGACCCATGGGTCTTGAACTTGAGCCTCCCAGTGGCTGAGTTGATTTCGTGAAAATCGGCTGGGGGCCAAACATTGGCAGTCAGACCCAACCACCTCTGCCTCGCATCCCTGAGGACCTCTGGGCGCGATTACTGGAAGCTCTGTGAAACCGTTCAGTTCTCAGGGATCTGCCCGTAGGCTCACGAAAGGCAGGCTGCTGGGAGAGCTGGCCCTCAACTGCAAAAGCACGTGCAGCTCTGGGAGTCGGCGGAAGCCTGGATGTAGAGTGAAAAGCTGTAGCACCTCTGACTGGCTGAGGTCTGGAAGATCGGTGTAGGTCAACAAACTGTTGCTGAAATTTACTAGCCTCAACAGCACGCTCCAAAGTTTGTTGGGCCGCAGGTCCAAATACTTGGCCTGGAAGAACCGGCAGTGCTTTGGTTCCTTCCTGGGGCTGGAGGCCAAAGTTGCACTAGATAATCCACTTTCCAATGCCGCAAGTCTAGCAGATCTCTCTGCCAGTGGTATGCTGGCACAATTAAGGCAGGCATCGCCAGTCAGGGCTTCCCTCAGGTGTCCGATGCCAAGACACGAGGGGCAAAACATATGTCCATCATCTGGGCTCAAGGGAGCCAAACAGGTACTACAGCCATGCAACAAAGGCCCTGTCAACATTGTGGACTGCGTGCAGATGGCTAACGCAAGCCCTGATGGTTACAAATGGAAAGACAAAGCGTGAATCACACGCAGTGTAAATAGTAACACGAGGCACGGAGTGTGAAGCACTCACAGCCGTCGACTTGACACGAGGCACAGAGCGTGAAGCACTCACAGCCGCAGACTCGACACGAGGCACGGAGCGTGAAGCACTCACAGCCGCAGACTCGACACGAGGCACGGAGCGTGAAGCACTCACAGCCGCAGACTCGACACGAGGCACGGAGCGTGAAGCACTCACAGTGTAAAAGCTAATACAAGGCCCGGAGCATGAAACACTCACAGCCACAGTAATAACACGATGCACACAGCCGAAAAACTCACAGCCCAAGTGCTAGGTCACTTAGAGCAATGATGACAACACTAGCTGCTAGCGGAGCTGTTAAACTCAGCAAATGGTGGCAGTGCAGACAAAGTACTTCAAGGAGTGGAAAACACTCACGGCAAGCCCAACACAGTACACTATACTGGTTCTGATACACACACTACCACGTAGTTAACAGGGTTAGTGACACAACTAAACAAATAGCCAGGTTTCAGCGAAACAACACAGCTAATGTGCACAGAGGAAAATACCCAGCAGGGCAGCGGCAAAGGCGCGCACCTGGCGTTTAGGAACATGTACTCACGACAGGCGTCAAAGAATACAAAAAAACGGTGAAGCTGTGTCTAGCAGCCTCTGGAGGACGTGTGCAGTCTGGTATATAAAGACAACCAGTGACGTCACCCAGGTCACATTCAATGGCGTGACTTTGTTGGTATATATTCTCGACCTCTGTGCTGCGCACATGTAGTTATCCAGGTGCTAAAGCACCGCCCTCTGGCGGTCAGGAGGAATAAAATAGAACTACATGACAAAGTGGAAACAAATAGAAATGGGCACTGTAGAACATGTACAAGCTATGATAGCAAATAAGATGTTTAAGGAAAGAGAAAATAAGTTGGACTCCATTACTAGATTCACCTTGGAGGTTTGGTTTAAATTAGTAAAGAGATGTAAAATAGAGGGAGAAATTAAAGTATTTGACTGGATAGCTTTTGACTTAAACTTTAAACCAGGCAGTATGAAATCTAAATTCAAGGAATGGGCAATTAAAGGATTAAACATTCTAAATAAATTTCTTAAAAAAGGCCAAATTGAAAGCTTTCAAACACTACAGAAAGAATTTGATTTAGAATCTCGAGATTTCTATATGTACCTTCAGGTACGGGACCATTATTTAAAAGAAGTAAAGCCAAAACTCCCATGTGAAATGAATGCAATTACACAAATATTAAATGATGCATATAAAAACAAAAGTAGTAAAGCCATATCAAAGTTGTATAAAGGATTGATAGTTAATAGGAAAACAACAACACTGTATATTAGAGATAAATGGGTAAAGGAGTTTCAGGAGGACATAAGTAATGACATGTGGTATAATATTTGCAAATCTCAAGTAACTACAACTAGCTCAAGAAATTGGAAAATTTACTGTTGGAAAAATTTAGTGAGATATTTTATTACACCAAAGATAAAAAAAAAAGGCATCACTATCCTTGTACCAACCCTGCTGGAGAAAGTGTGGAGAGCAGGATGTGGGACAGGCATACATCTTCTGGCAGTGTCAAAACTTGTCCCAATTTTGGGAAGATGTTGGTAGTGAAATTGAAAAGGTATTTGGGTACAATATACCAAGAACAATACTGACATTATACTTTGGGTATGTAATGGGAGCAGGGATTCAGAAAAAAGATGTATACTTATTTAAAATTTTGTTGGCAGCAGCAAAAAAAGCCATCACACGCAAATGGTACAAACAAGAACCCCCCACAGTTAAAAACTGGATGGACATTGTTGAAGAAATTCACAGTAAGCAAAGACTTACCTTTATTTTAAGGTTGCAAGAAGCTAAATACGAAGACATTTGGGAAAAATGGACAATGGATATTGATGACAGCTGACCAATTGTTCTGTGTATTTTGTATTGTTTGTCATAATTTGTGAAAACCAATAAAAAACAAGTATATAAAAAAATTTCACTGTATTTAATGATATGGCAAACAACTGTCTAGAAATTGAATAAATGTCCAGATACTGAATAACTGTCCAGAATGCGCTGAATAACTGTCCACACTCATGCAGTTAGAACTTTTACATGGGCAAGTGAATTTTGGCTCCACCTGCCCAAATTTGTCAAGTGCCCTTGCCCCATGCCCACCAACCTCCATTTCACCCCCTCCCACCCCTCCATATGACCTCTTTCAAGGATAAGCCGAACTACTGTCTAGAATTTGAATCACTGTCCAGATACTGAATAACTGTCCATATTTAAGCAGTAATAGTTTTTACATGGGCAAGTAAATTTTGGCTCCACCTGCGCAGATTTGTCAAGTACCCTTGTCCCATCCTGCCCAACCGTGTGGACAGTTATTCAGTGCATTCTGGACAGTTATACCACCAGTCTAGAACTGTACACTAGAGCTAGCCAGACAGCAAGCTTACCTGATTTTGTGTTCAGAAATCTACTAAATTTACAGTTGATTAGGCCCAGACCTGGATGATTTGTCTGGTTGACAACTCATGCCATTTTTGAAAATATGTAGACCTATCTGAACACAGACGCTAAAATCAGAATTTTCGAAATATTATTTGTACAGTAGTCACTTGTCATCTTGACTATTTTTTTTATTTTTAAATTGTTTGTCATTCTTGTATTTCTAGTTCTTGTTTTTTGATGTGTCACTGTACGTTCTTTTCATAACTGTTTTTGCAGCACTTTTTTTAAACTAAAGTTGTGACTAGAGTGAGGTGTAAGGATTTGACAGATTTAATTCAAAGCACAAGCCTAATAAATGAGAATGTCTGTTTACGCTTTCCATATTCCGTCGCTGTATTTTGGTTTAAGCATCAAAACCAAATTATTGTTTTATTTTGGATTTTTTAAAGGTAGAATTCAACAGGGCACGTTTATTTCCATTTTAAAAATATAAGCAAACACGGAAAATGATTCAGTAATTCAACATCTGCGCAGTGGAATTTTTATGCAATTACACCAAACACACTTTTTA
>NC_047104.1:17094497-17179389 GCF_902500255.1 Thalassophryne amazonica
GAGATAATCCATCCCACCTCACAGGTGTGCCATACCAAGATGCTGATTAGACACCATGATTAGTGCACAGGTGTGCCTTAGACTGCCTACAATAAAAGGCCACTCTGAAAGGTGCAGTTTTGTTTTATTGGGGGGGGATACCAGTCAGTATCTGGTGTGACCACCATTTGCCTCATGCAGTGCAACACATCTCCTTTGCATCATCCGTGAAGAGAACACCTCTCCAACGTGCCAAACGCCAGCGAATGTGAGCATTTGCCCACTCAAGTCGGTTACGACGACGAACTGGAGTCAGGTCGAGACCCCGATGAGGACGACGAGCATGCAGATGAGCTTCCCTGAGACGGTTTCTGACAGTTTGTGCAGAAATTCTTTGGTTATGCAAACCGATTGTTTCAGCAGCTGTCCGAGTGGCTGGTCTCAGACGATCTTGGAGGTGAACATGCTGGATGTGGAGGTCCTGGGCTGGTGTGGTTACATGCGGTCTGCGGTTGTGAGACTGGTTGGATGTACTGCCAAATTCTCTGAAACGCCTTTGGAGACGGCTTATGGTAGAGAAATGAACATTCAATACACGAGCAACAGGTCTGGTTGACATTCCTGCTGTCAGCATGCCAATTGCACGCTCCCTCAAATCTTGCGACATCTGTGTCATTGTGCTGTGTGATAAAACTGCACCTTTCAGAGTGGCCTTTTATTGTGGACAGTCTAAGGCACACCTGTGCACTAATCATGGTGTCTAATCAGCATCTTGGTATGGCACACCTGTGAGGTGGGATGGATTATCTCAGCAAAGGAGAAGTGCTCACTATCACAGATTTAGACTGGTTTGTGAACAATATTTGAGAGAAATGGTGATATTGTGTATGTGGAAAAAGTTTTAGATCTTTGAGTTCATCTCATACAAAATGGGAGCAAAACCAAAAGTGTTGCGTTTATATTTTTGTTGAGTGTATGTATGTGGATTGTTTCTATCGCTGTAAGGACTTCCCACGGTGCGAGACGTCGCGCAGCGCTCTCAGGCGCCGTCGTCAGCCTGTTTCAAGCTGAAAACCTCCACATTTCAGGCTCTATTGATCCAGGACGTCGTGAGAGAACAGAGAAGTTTCAGAAGAAGTCGGTTTCAGCATTTTATCCGGATATTCCACTGTTAAAGGAGATTTTTTTAATGAAAGACGTGCGGGCGGATTGCAGCGTCCGCTCGCAGCCGCCGTGACGCTCCGCCACAGGAAAAACACCTCCGTTGGAAGCCTTAAGGACAAGTTGGAACATGTCCAGCTGTTAAACAATTTCTCATATACTCACTCCACTGAAAGCCATCAAAAGCCGCTTGGATTTTACAAATGGTTATCAACACGGAGGTGTTTTTCCTGTGCCGCCGCACCGCGCCAGCTGCGTCCCGACGCGCGGACCCGTCCGCACGTCTTTCATTAAAAAATCTCCTTTAACAGTGGAATATCCGGATAAAATGCTGAAACTGACTTCTTCTGAAACTTCTCTGTTCTCTCACGACGTCCTGGATCAATAGAGCCTGAAATGTGGAGGTTTTCAGCTTGAAACAGGCTTACGACGGCGCCTGGGACCGCTGCACGACATCTCGCTCCGTGGGAAGTCCTTAAAGCAACAGTATCACCTCAAAATCTCTCATCAGCCATTAAAATTTTCACCGAAAACCAGCTTAATTTTTCGAACCGTGTCCACTTCGATATGTCTCACAGGTTTAGAAAAAATTTTGATCAAACAAAGCGCCAGTCTCTCAGCAACTTCTCAGACAAAGGAATTCCAATGAGGGGCTGGACGACTCCTCCCACAAGGAGTGCTCACAGGCGAATGACGTCACCGACAGGCGTGGAAAAACTCACGCATGCGCACGAGGGTTCAAGCATGTCTGACGTAAAAACATATGAATGAAATCCATATAGTTTTTGAAAAAAATAAAAAGGACCTATACTTTATTGACAGCCCTCGTATATGTATGTGTGTGAGAGAGAGTGAGATTGTTAATAATGTTGGTATCCATTAGTGCAGTGGTGTCCAAAGTATTCCAGAAAGGACCAAGAAGGTGCAGGTTTTCTTTGCAGCCACTGACTCCAGCAGGTGATTTCACTGATTAACATCACTGTCAGCAGATGGGATCAGTTAATCAGTGAAATCACCTGCTGGAGTCAGTGGCCGCAAAGAAAACCTGCACCCTCTTGGTCCTTTCTGGATTACTTTGAGCACCTCTGCACTAGTGCATTAACAAACATGTTGGTGACACCTGGCTGATGTCACCCTTTGTGTTTTTTGGGTAGTTCATCCACGGTGGCCACACAGGTAAAATCTCAGATTTCTCCTGGAATCCCAATGAACCCTGGATCATCTGCTCTGTGTCAGAGGACAACATTATGCAAGTCTGGCAAATGGTAAAGTTTCTGTCCCACATTTACCTGTCAGACTGCTAGCATTATTATTTTTTTTAAACATATTTTTATTGAGATTTTCATTTTAAAATGTACAACAATAAGGAACAAACAAAGGCACTATGTGAGTACAATAAAAGAGTAGAAAGCAAATAATGCGGTGGTTCAGTAATGCAATTATTAAATAAACACATAAAGAAAAAGACAGGGAAAAAAAAAATTGAATTAATAAAGAAAAAAATAAAATTACAAGCAAAAGTTTATTCTGTATCGCAGATCCATCCATGAATAGGTATGCTGTTATTCAAAAAGAAGTTATGGAATATTTTCCAAATTTTCCAAAACTTGTCAAGCTTATTTTTGGAAGAATAGCTTATCTTTTCTAAAGTTAAATAAAAAGTCATCCCCTTCAACCATTGTGAAGATGTACAGGGCAAATCTGATTTCCATGTTGTGGCAATACAACGCTTGGCCTCCAAAAAGCAAATATTTAACAAAGTTTCTTTAGACAGCACAAAATCAGCGGGATAAATACTCAATAGACACATTTTAGGGTTACAAGGAACATTTTTACCTGCAATGTTGGTAACTATGCTTAAAACATTGTTCCAAAATGACCGAATGACGGGACACTCCCACATACAGTGAAACAAGGTACCTTTTTGGACTTTACATTTCAAGCATGTGTCCGGCAGTGGTGGGCACAGTTCCAATAATCCGATAACAGATAATTATCGAAGATAACGTTTTCATTATTGGATTATCTTTTAAGATAACTTTAAAGACCATTGTCGGGTTTAGAATACTGTATCTTTGATAAGAGGAAGAGACAACCAGGCAATAAAACAAGTGAGAGATAGAATTCAATTTAAGCTCGCGAGGAGTGCAGTCAGGCTGTACACCAAAGCTACACTAAAGTCTGGCCTGCGCTCCCGCTCTTTTTATTTAGGACTTCCCTACATACATGGGCGGTACAGCTCCTGAGGGGAAGAATGATAGCGCGTGAGCTGTTGCCGCAGAACCGCTGATTGCACAATACATTCAGGACGTTCAGAACCTTTTTAATCTTGGGCTCGATTAAGATGTGTTTAAGACATCTAACGATTAATCACACTTCTTCTGACACAAGGACTAATGTATCATAATCACACTGTGGTTAGAACATTCAATTCTCTATTCTTTATCTCACTGCTCCGCTTACGGCTGCATCCTGCCTGGGTCATCTTCACATGTCCTGAAAAAGAGCTTAGCGTGCACACAGAGATACCACAACTTGCAGAAACACGTCATGTCACATATCTTAAGTAACCTTCACCCATCACATCAGTACAATACACTTTATCAGAGCAGAGAGAACTACATTCTACCAGAGCAGAGAAAACAAAACATGCATGATAAAATAAAACAGTGTATCTACAGAATAACTCCAACATTTCCCCTCTGTTTATCATGCATTCCAACGGTATTACATCTTCACCTAAAAGTAAACAATTGTTACTAAGCAACCACTTCTTATTCAGATTTTCAGTTGCAGGGTCATTAAACAATGGTAAGAATACATTTACACTCGGGAGGTCTTATCTTTGGTGTTGAGGTCATCGTCAGGTTCACCATAATCACCTGGATCAGGGAACAGATCTGGAAGATAGTGGTCGTAGTTGTTTTCTTCATCAGTCTCATTATCGTCATCTTCTGGATGGTTACCCAGAAGGGGGTATGCCTGAGCTGAATCTTGTCTGGCTGGTGAGATAACAGTGGTTATCAAATCCAGCTGCTATCTGATCAGCCAGTTTGTACTCATCAGGCACTCCTCTGGGGACTCCTATTGCGTCAATATATGTTGGATCTCCCTCTCCTTTCCAATCTCTTTTTACTCTATGCCAATTTTCAGGCACCACAGACTTTAGGTGCGTCAACAAGTCCTTGGCTAAAATGGGAATGGCTTTTACTGGGAGGAGTAGGGACACTAAAGCACAGTAGCCTGACATTCCTAGGCAATCTGTCAAAAATTCTATTATCTCCACACCACCACCACATGTCACTTCGGCTGACTGGTATAAATGAACCGTTTATCTGTATTATTCAACTACACCACTTGTCTTATTACATTTTCAGCTAAAGCTTCATAGGCTAAGAGTGTGTTAACTCATCACGTCAACGGTTCAAGCTTGAACTGGAGTTGTGAGCTTTTCAATATCATCATAATTCTCAACACAGTCATTATAGTTTTCTCCACTAAGGTCTGACTGTTTCAGTGCTTGATATTTTGGCATAGTTTGTTGGAAAGCCAGATTACACTGTACAAATGTATTTGACACCATTTTGCCAACCATTGTTTTGATATAAGGGATCACACAACACATGCAAAGTCCAATCAGAATTAGGACTATAATAACTGGTGTCACCATTTTCAATAGTAACTGCCACCATGGTCCTGAAGTCAACCAGGACCAGGATTCCACCGGTTCACGGCTAGGGTGTCTTTATGCATTGCATCACGAAGTTTATTCAGCTCTTCCAATGCGTCCTGCACATCCACTGAATGAATGGAGTCTGGGATGAAAGTACAGCATGTTGTGTTCAGCAGAACACAAACTCCTCCCTGTGAACCAGTAAGCAAGTCTAAAACCATGCGATTTTGCATCACCATGGTACGTAAAGCATCTATTTCAGTGTTTTGAGCTGCTACTATTTTCTCAGTTACATTCATGAACAGACCCAATCGATAATTCAGAGTTTCAATCATTAATGAATTTTTTTTTCCACTCCTATCCAGGGGAACAATGAATGTGCTATTTTATCTCCTACAGACCACAATTTTTGGTCCTTTGGTACATCCGAGCCCCACATGTGATCATGTGGTAACACATCTGGGTATATCAATCTCCTCCGTCTGGTGCTGCCATTCTTCTCTGTGGAGGTCCTTGGCACTACCACATATGTATGGTCAGTCACCTGGGTAGGTGCACACACACCACCCCAATTTGGTGGGAGACTCATGTACAGTCTGGAACCACAAAGCCAATAGATGTCATCATACACCGGACTACCATTTACAGGTGGTAGCAAAAACTTACTAACATAAGCACATGATTCATCCGTTCCCCATGGACAGGAGCCTGTATAATTACATCCCCGTCCAATGTGATGAAGATAAGTGCCATCCACATATTATGTTTTGGTTAGGCTTAAATTATTTGATAAAACATACGTTTGGGTACACAGACATTTCTTAATTTTACCTACAGTTTTATTCCCTGTCCTGTAAAAGCAAATCGGGAATGGCCGTTGTGATGACAATTTAACGTGATGATATTTTTGCATTTCCCTTCAGTCTAGTCAATGGAGCAGCACTTGGGCACGCTTGTACGTCCTCTGTTGAAATCCCTATCATATAAGTGGTTGCACTGAGGCAAGTGGTGTTACATCTTATCAGATTTGCTGAGAACTGCTGCCCCCGAAATAGAGTTTGATTATGCATCCGTATGATAAGACATTCTGTCACCCTAGCAGGGTACGGTTTAGCCGTCAGAGCTGGGTGTGTTGAGGATATAGGCATTTGCGAACAAACATAACAATTAGTAACGTAATTCCATAGCCAATAAATGAACATATCTGTACCACATATTAGTATGGTATATATGAGGGTGTCCATCTGTCTCATTCACATTATGAATGAACCTCTTCTGACGTTGCTTGCGTTGTTCTCTGGCTCGGTCCACAGTGAGCTGCAATTCTTGGGTCAACCACCAGGCCAGGAATCCGAGGAGCACGAAACACACTAAGATCACAACGCAACCGGCTGCCCTACCAACAGTCCGGCAGCGGCGGCGCTGAGCACGCCGCTCCGGGGTCTGCTGTAGTTCAGTCATGATTGCTAGGATACAGTGTTGTTAACCAACCTCACCTAATAGTGCAAGGATCTCCCTGCTTCACTGGCATTGAGACAATCTATTGCTAATTAAATAGACTCCCTTTGTAGCCAGACTTCCCCTTACACTGTGGAGGCAGCCAACACACGCTGTATCTTACAGTGACTTAGATGTATCCACGTTGATCTCTCCGCTATCTTTACTGCAGTTGGTGTTGGTAACAGCACTTGGTATGGACCTTCCCAACGAGGACTGGACCAGTTCTTCCTCTTAATCACTCTGATGAACACCCAGTCTCCTGGCTGGACTACTGGAAGGCCGTCCTGTGGAAGATCAAAATTATTCGGCAGTAAATGTGTTTAAGTTATCTCTTTCTGTGTTAATGTCTTTTTCATAAAATCTGCTAATGTTTGTTCCTCATCTGCTGTTTTAGTATCCATGTCAAAAATTGGTAGACGATATGGTCGTCCATAAAGTATCTCAAATGGTGTTAAACCTGATGGTGTTGGTGTTATTCTCATATACAATTTTACTAGGTCCAAACATTCAATCCAGGTTCGTTTTGTCTCTTCTATACATTTCCTTAATCTTATTTTTATTGTGCCCTTTGTCCTTTCCACTAATCCTGCACTTTGTGGGTGGTAAGCACAATAATGTTTTAACTTAATTTTCATGTGTTCTGCTACTCTTTGTACAACTTCATTTACAAAATGTGTTCCATTATCACTGTACAATGTCTCTGGTATTCCATAATACGGAATAATTGTCTTACACAATGCTTTTGCTACTGTTAACGCATCTGCTTTTTGTGATGGAACAATTTCTACCCATTTTGAAAAGGCATCAATTAATACTAGACAGTATTGATAAGGTCCACATCGATTTAGTTCAATAAAGTCCATATGAACAATTTGAAAAGGATACTGTGGTTTTAGGAATTGCCCTCTCCGGGGTCTTATACTTCCCTGTGGGTTGTGTTTCAATCAGGTAACACAGGCTTTACAAAAATTTTTTGAGTATAAATTAAATCCATAGGTAGTAAAAGTATTGGTCTACCATATATACCATCCCCCCTGTCGACACACCCATGTGTCGCAATTGCAGCTGCTTTGAATAAGCTTTTGGGTAGGATGGGTTTGTTATGTATACAATAAAGTCCTTTGGGGTTTGGGGTTGCCCCATTTTTCAACCACAAATGTCGTTCCTGCGCTGGTGCCTGTTTTTGCATATCCAATAAAAGGTCAGAATCTATTAATGGTTCATTGTCTGTCTGGCAGGCGATAAGAATGTATCCAAACGTTTGGAATAATAGCCAACTGGTTTATTTTTATTACCATGTTGTTGTAGCTGCACACATGAATCCCCGTTTTGTGTCCACCATGAGAGTGAATGGCTTGGCATAATTGGGCAGAGATAATACTGTGGAACTCACAAGTTCTTGTTTAAGAGCTGTAAACTGTTCTTCAGCTTCTTTATTCCACTGTATTTTGTCAGTCATAGCCATTGGTATAGAGTGTATTAAATCCTGCAATTTCTGCACCATCTCTGCATAACATGGAATCCAGGCTCTGCAATAATTACAGATACCTAGAAAAGTCATCATTTCCTTTTTCTGCTTCAGGTTTTAACGGATATTGTTTGATCCGTGGTCTACAATCAGATCGTGGCTTAATTTTGACTGGCGGAATATTTTTCAACAGTCCTACATCTGTGGGTGCATTCACCCAGAGATGAGGAGGCAGTTTGGCCAATAAAGTCTCATCTTCCTGTGTCAACAACACAGATGTTAAATTTCAATCATCCAGATCTACTTCATGTATCACCGGTGTCGTCCAAGCACTTACAAACTTGTATTTCCGATACAAGCCTGTGGATGGACTGAAATCCCACACTGACACTGCATCTGCTTCGTGCCAATCAGTTGCTTCCTCAGCTATTTTAACAATTCTTCCAAGGTCCTTCCAGGACTGAGTGTCTGCCCTTGTCAGTGAAATATGCGGCACAGCCTCAGGTTTTCCTCTGTACCATTTGTCTGCACTTTGGGTCAGCACTACACTACACACAGAGGTGGTTTTTCTGTCTGTGTATAGGTGTGCTACTGTCTGTAATTCTGATGGAATTTTCAGAAATCCTGCTCCATACCTTTCATCCTTTCGTGGAGTGAATAGCATAGTTATGTGTAGATCTTTAAGTGACATCATTACTACATGTTCTCTGTTTTCACAGGTCATCAGACCTTCCTCCAATAATTGTTCAGTTTGTCTCAATTCCGACAGATCCAAAGAGTACTGCCAGGCCTGGGCCAAATTTGTATATACAGTAGCGGGCTGCCTTTTTTGTTTTCAGATTTCTTTCTGCGTGTATGGCGTGGTCTACATACTCTTGTAACCCAGCTGTTGGGAGCGTTATCATGTGTTTGTCTACCCATGCTCGGATATCTGATCTGGAGTTGGCATGGAGTGCATTTTTCAATTTTCATTACACGCTATCATTTTTCAGTGGTAGAAGACCACTGTGCACTTTAAAAACTTTTTCCATTCGATGTCGATAGTCTTCGAATGGTTCATCATCTTTCTGTTTTGTGCGATTTATTTCTGTGTAATTTGACTTCTGCTGGTATTTCTGCTTAATTCTCAGCAATAGTGCGGCCAATCGATCTTCCAATTCCTGACTATCATGGGCTAATGGAGTGTGGTCTGCCTCTGCAGGATCCCAATCTCCTTTTACATCAGCCCAATCCTTTGTCACAGTTGCCATTATGACTTGTTGAACTTCATCCCCTCTAAGATTGTAGGATTTAACCAAAGCGGTTATGTCAACAATGTACTGGGCTACATCTTCTCGTGGGGGAGTTGCACCTTCCACAGCTGCCTTAACGTCTGCTTGTGTCCAAGTTCGGTACACAAGAATAGTTCTTGGTCCTAACGTATGTGGATTTGCCACATGAATCATTGGATAGACTCCTGATCCACCTGGTTCCTGATCAGCCGGTGGTGCTGATGGTCCAGGTTGTTTTTCTTCATCTTTTGGTGTTTTGGATCGTGTTCTCATGACGTGTTGTGTATGATGGGGGTTGTCCCTGTGGTAAATCTGGATAGAGTTTATTCTCCTTTATTTCAGCTTCTGGCTGACTGTGTTTTGTAGTATCCAATTTTACTACCATTTCTACTTTTGGAGCCGCAGGCCCTGTCTCATTCTTCTTTCTGTCTTTCCTTTGCTTCTCTAAGGCCCTTCTTTCGTTTCTCAACTTCTCTTTCCCATGCTACAATTTCACCTTGACCTTCTTTTTTTTTTTTTCACTTGTTCCACACTTCTTCTCAATACTGTTCTTTAGTTTAGTTAATGACTCTTGCAGGCGTCCATCAAATCCATGATCTTTTATCCACTTATCTAAGTGTTTTGTTGAATTTGGATCAATTTTATTCATGTATATCCAATCTTTTGTTTTTAGATCGTCCCGGGACTTAGGTCTCTCATTTTTACTGTTAGATTTTCCCATTTTGTGTTTTCAGAATGTTTTAGACCAGTGATGGTTTTGCCCCTACAGGGTCCTAATCCACTGGTGTTGTTACAATCACAGGGTAGTAATCAACTATTCTGAGAAGTGCGTTCTCTTTCGCCACCCCGGAGGGCACGGGAAGGCCTTGCCTTTGCTTCTTCTCAAAACTTACTACTTACTTTCCTGTGAGATTTTCATAGAGGGGAGTCGAAGTGACTCCACACTCTCACTCAGTCACCTTTATTACACTCACACACAGTTATTTTATTTACACAAATACATAGAAATAACCGTACGCGTATTCTTAGGCCAGGGGAGCTCGCCCTCCCGTGGAATTTAACTAATGTCCTGCATTAGGGGACTCCACCATCCCTGCGAGGTTTAACTGCCTTTTCACTGTGCACTTATTTCCCTGTTTAACCGTGACTTTGTCACTATTTCACTATTTCAACATTTCTATTTTACGCAGCCTACTGCCACCATTCACAACAACAATTTTATCAGAATCAAATTCTATACTCACACTCCGTCGGTCTCTTTCCCTCTCGGTGATCCCGTCAACCTTTCAGATCACAGCCAACGGATTTTTGCCTCTGCGACCGCACGGGCTGCGGCACACTTGGCCTGCCGGTACCTGTCATCTGCCTCTGGGGTCCCACCTACCAACAAAGATAAGTAGGACTCCTTCTTCAGCTTGACGGCATCCCTTACTTCCGGTGTCCACCACCGGGTTCGGGGATTGCCGCCGCGACAGGCACCAGAGACCTTGCGACCACAGCTACGAGCAGCCGCATCGACAATGGAGGTGGAGAACATGGTCCACTCGGACTCCATGTCTCCAACCTCCCCCGGGATCTGGGAGAAGCTCTCCCGGAGGTGGGAGTTGAAGACCTCGCTGACAGAGGGCTCCGCCAGTCGTTCCCAGCAGACCCTCACGATACGTTTGGGCCTGCCAGGTCTGACCGGCTTCCTACCCTCCCAGCGGATCCAACTCACCACCAGGTGGTGATCAGTCGACAGCTCTGCCCCTCTCTTCACTCAAGTGTCCGAGACACGTGGCCGGAGGTCAGATGATACGACTACAAAGTCGATCATCGACCTCCGGCTCAGGGTGTCCTGGTGCCACGTGCACTTATGGACACCCTTGTGCTCGAACATGGTGTTCGTGATGGACAAACTGTGACGAGCACAGAAGTCCAACAACTGAACACCACTCGGGTTCAGATCAGGGAGGCCGTGCTTCCCGATCACCCCCCTCCAGGTCTCACTGTCGCCGCCCACGTGGGCGTTGAAATCCCCCAGGAGAACAATGGAGTCCCCAGTCAGAGCGCTATCTCGTACCCCTCCCAGGGACTCCAGGAAGGTAGGGTACTCTGCACCGCCGCTCGGCCCGTAGGCCGAGACAACGGTGAGAGGAACAAACTGTTCGTTACCAAAGATGGGTGAGAATTGAGAAAGTTCCGCATTTTCCTCTAAATACAACTGAGAGGTGTGCCAAACTGATAATGTATTCCGAAGAAATGGTTTTTTTTGTGTTTTTAAGTAATTTTACTTGGTTAGCTGAGTATAAATATAAATTTGGAGGCACATTAATCAGATGTTTCTCAATTGAAACCCAAGCAGGTGGGGACTTTTGCTCAAAATAGAACATCCCTGCTCTTATCTGAGCAGCCCAATAATACCACTCAAGATTTGGCAGTTTCAAGGCATCCAATTCATAACGTAAATACAAGAGAGAGAGTCTGGTCCTGGAACGTTTGTTGTTCCAAATAAAATTTGAAAAAAGATTCTTCAGAATCTTAAAAAGTGATGCAGGGGGTGCAAGAGGGATGGATTGAAATAAATATACATATTTAGGCAGAATTGACATTTTAAGTATACTAATTCGGCCAGTCATTGAGATGGGTAACTTATCCCATCTATTTATTAAATTAGTAACTTTTTCAGTAAGATCATTATAATTTTGGGGATAATTTCATCAATTGTAAGGGTAATCTTGACACCAAGGTAAGTAAACCTGTGTACACATATTTCAAAGGGTGTAAAAATTGGGGGGGTTAATACATTCTAGCTGATTCATAAATAATATTGTTGATTTTGAACTATTAACTTTATACCCTGAAAAGCTACCATAAAAATTAATTAAATCCAATAATGCAGGTATTGTCTGTGTCAAATTGGAGCAGAACAAAATTACGTCATCTGCATACTGAGCAATGCAGTGCTCTCTATCACCTGTTGTAATACCTTTCAGCACAGGGTGATTGCGAATCGCTACTGCAAGCGGTTCGATTGCTAGAGTAAATAATAATGGAGACGGGGCAACCCTGTCTCGTACCTCTGTGTAGGTTAAAAGGGGTGGCTAAGTTTCCATTTGTAAGTACCATTGCTTGGGGATCAGAATAAAGTAATTTGATCCAAGAGAGAAAAGACTTTTTTATCCCAAATCTCTGAAGAAGTTCAAACAGGAAATGCCATTCCACCTTATCGAAGGCTTTCTCGGCGTCCAAGGATAGAATGGCATTATCCGTGTGGTCAGAACTCTCAGACACAATGTTGAGCACCCGCCTTATGTTATGGAAACCCTGCCGTCCCCGAACAAAACCGTTCTGGTCCGAGTGCACTAGTTGTGGTAGCAATTTCTCCAAGCGTCTTGCCAAAGCCTTACAAAGAATTTTAAGATCGTTATTAAGTAAGGATACTGGTCGATATGATCCGCACAAAGTGGGAGTTTTGCCTTGCTTTAATAGTAATGTGATTACAGCCATGTTCAGTGAGGGCGGCAGGGATCCATCATGCAAAGACTCCATAAACATTTCAAGCAGCGGCCGCATCAGTAAGTGCGAAAAGGTTTTATATATTTCAAATGGAATACAGTCGGGCCCTGGAGCTTTTGAGCCCTTCATACGGCTGGCAGCCGCTGCTAGTTTATCAGTAGTAATTTCTAAGTCCAAATCTGCCAGGATGTTTTCTTCAAGAGGAGTAATGTTTAGTGAATCCAAAAATTCAATTTGGTTCTGTAAAGCTGATGGGGAGATATTGGAGCCATACAGGTTTTCATAAAACGTTTTAAATTTGTCATTAATTTCTTTAAAGTCACAAGTTTCTACATTTTTATTTGTTTCTATTGTATTTATTGTTCTCTCTGTTTCTGATTGTTTTATACGCCAAGCTAGCAATTTGCTAGCTTTCTCTCCTTGCTCATAATATGACTGCTTCAGTCTAAGGAGACTCTTAGTGGCTCTAATAACAGAAAGAAGATTATATTTGGCTCTTAATTCGAGTAGTTCTTTATATGACTGTTCAGAGGGGTTATTAAAATGTTATGATTGAATTTGATCAATTTTATTTTCTAGCTGCTCCATTTCCAATCTCCAAGATTTGTGTTTAAAGCTTCGCTTCCCAGCGAATAGAGGCTGAGGTTTGATCTGTATTATTATTAAAGAAATATACAATCCATGAATTCTGGATCTCTCAGCCAGAAAGATAGGAGGCGCCATCTAGTGGATGGCCGTGCTGAAAGCATTTTAAAGTTAAAAGAGACTGCAGAATGGTCTGAAATAATGACGCTATTATACCAGCTTTTAGTTATTGAAGATATAAGGGAAGCAGAAACCAAAAAATAGTCTATTCTAGAAAAAGTTTGACAAGTGGCAGAGAAGCATGAGAAAACAGATTGATTAGAGTGATATTTTCTCCATACATCTATTCAATTCACTGATGTAATTAAGTAACTCTTTGCGAGACTGGGTGTGCGAGGTATCCCTCCCTGTTGATCTATCGATTTCAGGTTGAACCGTACAATTAAAATCACCACCAGTAATATAAAAACCAGGTAGATTAGCAAGGAATAAAAACAAATTTCTGAAAAAGACCAGGTTATCATCATTGGGACCATATAAATTCACTAGATTGAATCGCAGTGAATTAATTTCACATTGCACAATAAGATATCTTCCATTCCTGTCCACATCTACATTTATTAGACGAAATGGTATTGAATTATGTATTAAAGTGATGACACCACGGGATTGGGAACTAAAAGAGGCTGAAAAAACCTGTCCAGGCCATCTCCGTCTCACTTTCACTATATTTTCTGGTGTCAAATGTGTTTTTTGTAAAAACACTATCTTAGCTTTTAAATCTTTAATGGCTCCCCCACTAAAAATTTCTCCACCCTGCCTTCACTGCACATGCGTCATTTGGGACTACAGCAGCTCATCTGAGTCTGACTCTCTGCACCCAAAGCAATCAAAGGGAATAATGTGATTATTAACCTTCAGATGAAAAATTAAAACCTCTTAAATCATTCTAAAGCTAGTTTTAAGCAGAAACGAGGCTATAGTCGGTGAGTCGCTACAGACGCTCCGAAATGACGTCGCCACCACAGCAGCGTGTCAGACTCAGATGTGCTGCTGTGGTGCTCTGATCAGTCCCCGTCTTTTATTATGAAATAATGCTGAATTTATATGGAAATGATTGTTGTCAAAGCTTCAGATATCTGTCGTTGAGATAGATGATGACTGGGGTGAAGTTTGAAGTGGAAACCAGGTGATAATTAGTGAATTGCTGGTGATGCTCATAAATGACGCATGTGCAGTGAAGCCAGGGTGGACTGATTTTTAGGGGGGACCGTTCAGTCAGCAACACCAGTCAGCAACTGAACATCCAGTGCTCAGGTGTCCAAAAATTCTCTTTGTGCAATTAAAATGTTTACAATCACTGAATTTTTTTAAATGCAGTGCAGTTATTTATAATGCTGCAAAACCAGCGTCTGTACACAGATTTCTGTCAAAATATTTCCATGTTCCAATTATTTCATCATATAAAACTGCTAACATAAAATATATATATAAAATCTTGGCAGTCCTTCTGATCGAGGTTCAGCCCGTGGACGGTGTGAGGCCGGTAGTCAGTGGGAATCCACAGGATGATGTCACTCTTATAAAAACAAGAGTCGAAGCTGTGAACAGGTAAAACCCTAAATAGTGCAGCAGATAACAGAATATTTACAGAGGAATCCTTCAAATGGTGATACAAGCACCAAATTTGCCAAACGTACACCTTAGATATTACTCTTTTGGGGGGGGGGGAGACGGGCCACTTGAATTTTCAATAGGCGGCCACGTAGGGGTTAATTAAAGAATTACATAGGGGTCAAAATATAAAAATGCTCCCATATTATTTGTCTGATTGTAAAGATTCCAAAAAGGTATAGTTTGGACTATCTATGACTGAATTCTATAGAGTTATGGGGTAAAAACAACAAGAATGGTGATAAAGTTCAGTTTGTACAGGGGTCAAAAGTTGGAGTTGCTACAAATTTTGTTCAAAGGTGATGTAAATTATTGGATGAGTTAATAGGGTTTCAAAAAGGAATAGTCTGCACCATGTATTATGCTTAGTTATCATGTTACGGGGTAACATATGTCACATGTCATAGAATTCAATAGAGGTCAACATTATTTGACCTTTTCTTTAGAGACCAGGCATTCAACACAGTCAAAACGATTCCATGAATTAATCCAAGTTGCTCAATCAACAATTTGCACCAGTTTTTACTAAAATTGGAGCAGCTTTAACTTTTGACCCCTGTACAAACTGAAATTGACCTTTGTCACCATTCTTGCCATTTTTACCCCATCACTCCAAACATTCAGTCATAGATAGTCCAAACTATACCTTTTTGAAATCTTTATGATCAGACAAATAATGTGGTATAGTTTTCAATATGATTGGAGCATTTTTATATTTTAACCCCTGTGTAATTCGTCAATTGACCCCTACGTGGCCGCCTATTGAAAATTTAAGTGGCCCGTAGTTTGTTTGGTTTTTTTTTTCCCAAAAGTAAAATGTCTAAGGAGAATTTGTGCTGGATTTGGTGCTTGTATCACCATGTGAAGTATTGTTTCAGTTATTTGCTGCACTAAAAAGCACAAATGTTTCTTTTAACAGCACAAATGATGGAGGCCAGTTTGGACATGGGTGGGAGCGGGGGGTGATGTCACGGGTCAGAAAATGTATTTTTGAATTACTCAAAAGCTTTAACAGCACCAACGAACAGCGCTATTTTAATATTTTGAATGGGGGGGCAGTGTCTTCCCCACATTCAGAGCCGACTGTGTCATGAGGCTGTACGACAAATGTACTTAAATAAAAAGGGTAATACTGGCTCCAAAAAAATGACTAGAGGAAAAGTAGAAACACAGGTTTACACAAGTTACATAAGTGCTTGACAACGGTGACCAGCATCCGCAATTAATGGTTATAAAAATCAGTTGACATTTATGACTCCATTTAGAAGCGGCCACGTCCACATCTCGTCTGTTTTTGACAGATGTTGGAGCTGAAATGCAACTGAACGGCCAATCAGATTGTCAGTAATCACATAGTCATGCCCCCTGTAGTCATGAACATGTGAGTGCACAGTGCAGAAAAAAGAAAAAAATATAGCTCATGGTCGAACACAACGCAGGCGTAAACTGGTGGTCAAACAGCCGTTTCTTTATTGGACGGTCAACCCACAGACACGTTTTCTGTTTGTAATCACAGCTGCACTGTCTGAAAAACAAAACCGTCATCTCTGCTCACGCACGCACGCACGCACGCACTCCCTGTGATGCATTCAGTGTCCATTGTAAATTTCTTGTCTTGCTCCCGATTTCTCTACACTCACTGCAACAAGTGCAGTGGACAGAACAAAAACGAGACAAAGATTTGACTCATTCATATCTTTGAGTCAAATCAATAAGTGAATGTGAATGAGTCACTCGAACGGTGCATATGAAGTGTGGAAACCACTATAAGTTTAAAAGGGTTCATTTGGAATCAGAAAACCAGCGATTTAACTGTCAGAGAGCCGACGGTTAAATCGCTCGAGTGATATTCACATGCATACATATGTTTGTACATGTGCACGTCACTTACAGTGTGCATTCAGTGTGAAGTGCTTGCATAAAGATTGATGTGGAGCGTGTCAACTTTTACTGTTGTGTCTCTGCGGGAATTGTTTGTAATATCACGTGCCACGTTATTATTTGACCAGTAGATGTCAGCAGTTTCTAACAATCTGCTAAATAGATTCTCGTTGCAGAGCTTGGGTGATGAAATTAGCCAGTTTTGAGTTTAAGCAATGCAGGGGCTGCTGGGTAAATTCAAAGGTCAAGCAATACAAACCGCACATTACCAGCGTCACAAACACAAAGCAAACGCACAAAAAAATAAATAAGTAAGTAAATAAAAACCCCTAAACATTGTCATCATCTTGATCAAAAGCATTAAATTGCAGTGTTAAGAGTCAGTTTATCTCTATTATATTTATAAACCTTAACAGAGCTAAAGGCTCACTCGTATTGTTTACAAACACAAAACAAATGCATGAAAAGTAAACACAAAATAAAACTTCACTGTCATCTTTACCAAAGCAGTAAATCACAGAATTAAGTCGGTTTATTTATTTATATTTATAAACTGTTAATGTAGCTAATGGATCACCTGTATTCAGTCTCAAAGTGATACTTGACTGAAAGTAAAAGTATCATATCATAAAATTACTTTGGTAAAAGTCTCCTTTAAAAATATTACTTGAGTAAAAGTCTTAAAAGTATCTGAAATTTATTGTACTTAAGTATCAAAAGTAAATTTCTCATAAAATGTATTTTAAAAGTATTGAGTAAAAGTAAAATGCAAAGCGAGTGGAGAGTGAAATTGCGACACGAAAAGAAAACCAGTGTGATGTCTGGAGAAACCAGGAGGGAGCTGGATCTGCTTTTGGCAGAACATTTGGTGTTGGTGTTGGATGAGTGCCGTTCTTTTTCTGAAGACCACACAGTCTTTTCCCTGGATGACCCACACACACCTTTATGTTAAACACAACAGCCAGGCTCTTGTGAAACAGAACAGTCATTTATAGCTACACAGTTGTGCCAAATTTAAAGAAAAAAAATGCGTCATCACCACCAACCACTGCAAACCAACCAAACGCTGTGCTCTTTGCGCTCTTGAATCCAAAAGATGGCGCTGCTTTTACGCACCACATCTCCCGGGAAATTTCAAATAAAATAATTGAAATGAAATACCTACACTGGCCAGTTTTGTCGGTACTAAAATGTGTTAATTAGCGATCTGTGTATGTGTGTGCGAGTTTGGAGTCCAAAGCGCACACCCTCCAGTCTCCTCTTTCTCAGCCGGAGCGCAGCTTCAACTTTGTTTTTGTCTTATAAACTTGTTTTATGTCAAACATGCCACTTGCTGCAGGGTGAAAGCCGGACCCCTCTGCTGCACCTTTAGAGGACTGTATTTCTTCCCGGTGTACAGCTGCGCTCCTGCTTCACCTCTGCAAACAGGCATTGCCCGATCAAATTTCTTATAATGAATATGGTTCAGGGAATGTGGTTCAGTAATGAAGATGGTTCAGGGAAATGTATCAGAGTAAAAGTGTACATTTTCTTGAGGAAATGTAATGAAGTAAACGTGAAAGTAGCCAGAAATTTAAATAATGAAGTACATAGACATCAAAATTCTACTTAAGTACATTACAACACTGCCTGTATTGTGTTCACAAACACAAAACAAATGCATGAAAAATAATACTGACTTTTGAATTGTTTACATACTTTTATTTTGGCTCTTACAGCGTCTTCTTACCAGCCAGTTCGATTGGATGCATTGACCTGTGAACTGAAAGTGTTAGCTAGCTTTCCGTGCATGCGCGCACTGATAAACCGGAAACTGGCTTATTGGTCGGGAGTCTAGGCCAATCGAGACTCGGCTTTGTTTACTTTCCACGTCAGTCACAGCTGCTGCACTTCTGTAATTTTTTTCTTCTTCTTCTAAAGTGAAGCCAGACTATTGAGCATTTACTGTTTCATGTTGTGCTGGTCCTGGCGTTAGCGTGCATGCAAACTTTGCATAGAAACAAATCGGTACAGCGCCATCCAGACGTGGCTCGCTGTCGAGACCAGAATTGCACATCACTTTGAATGTTTTTAGTCAAACCAGGAAACTGGACAAATGTTAATGCTGAACCCTGTCACATGACTTCTGTCCTCAAACTCCATGAGAATTGTTTTGAGGAATTTGTTGATTCACCAATGGTTACTGTTTGGCATTTGGCGTAAAAGTTGTGATAAATCTCAGTGTGGTTCTACGGCGGAGCCGCTGTGGTGGCCCTGAACTGAGACGGGCAGCCAGACGACCAATGCCATAGTTCACCTTGCTATTGGTCACATGACCTGTGGCCTTGAAAGCACAAAAACTTTTTTTAATTCCAGCCGTTTGGAGACAACATGGCATAAGGAGAAATAAAGTAGCTTTAGTTTGGACAGAACCATACAGTAGTGTTCAAAATAATAGTAGTGTTATGTGACTAAAAAGATTAATCCAGGTTTTGAGTATATTTATTTTTGTTACATGGGAAACAAAGTACCAGTAGATGCAGTAGATTCTCACAAATCCAACAAGACCAAGCAGTCATGATATGCACACTCTTAAGGCTATGAAATTGGGCTATTAGTAAAAAAAAAAAAAATGTAGAAAAGGTGTTCACAATAATAGTAGTGTGGCATTCAGTCAGTGAGTTTGTCAATTTTGTGGAACAAACAGGTGTCCCCTATTTAAGGATGAAGCCAGCACCTGTTGAACATGCGTTTCTCTTTGAAAGCCTGAGGAAAATGGGATGTTCAAGACATTGTTCAGAAGAACAGCGTAGTTTGATTAAAAAGTTGATTGGAGAGGGGAAAACATTTTTTACGCAGGTGCAAAAAATTATAGGCTGTTCAACTACAATGATCTCCAATGCTTTAAAATGGACAAAAAAAATGACACGTGGAAGAAAACAGAAAACAACCATCAAAATGGATAGAATAACCAGAATGGCAAAGGCTCACCCATTGATCAACTCCAGGATGATCAAAGACAGTCTGGAGTTACCTGTAAGTGCTGTGACAGAAGACGCCTGTGTGAAGCTAATTTATTTGCAAGAATCCCCCGCAAAGTCCCTCTGTTAAATAAAAGACGCGCAGAAGAGGTTACAATTTGCCAAAGAACACATCAACTGGCCTAAAGAGAAATGGAGGAATATTTTGTGGACTGATCAGAGTAAAATTGTTTTTGGGTCCAGCGGCCGCAGACAGTTTGTGAGACGACCCCCAAACTCTGAATTCAAGCCACAGTTCACAGTGAAGACAGTGAAACATGGTGGTGCAAGTATCATGATATGGGCATGTTTCTCCTACTATGGTGTTGGGCCTATATATCGCATACCAGGTATCATGGATCAGTTTGGATATGTCAAAATACTTGAAGTCATGTTGCCTTATGCTGAAGAGGACATGCCCTTGAAATGGGTGTTTCAACAAGACAATGACCCCAAGCACACTAGTAAATGAGCAAAATCTTGGTTCCAAACCAACAAAATTGCCTCGCAGATGTGAAGAAATCATGAAAAACTGTGGTTATACAACTAAATACTAGTTTGAGTCACAGGATTGCTAAAAAAAAAGCAGTTTGAACATAGTTTTGAGTTTGTAGCATCAACAGCAGATGCTATTATTGTGAACACCCCCTTTTCTACTTTTTTTTTTTACTAATAGCCCAATTTCATAGCCTTAAGAGTGTGCATATCATGAACGCTTGGTCTTGTTGAATTTGTGAGAATCTACTGAATCTACTGGTACCTTGTTTCCAATGTAACAATAAGAAATATACTCAAAACCTGGATTAATCTTTTTAGTCACACAGCACTATTATTCTGAACACTACTGTATATTGCGGTATCACTGACTCAGGAAGAAATCATTTTGCGTGCAAGTGTCTTTCACTTCCTTGGAGGTCTTGTCATTACAGGCTGGTGGTTTTATTCTTTTTGGCGATGTCTCTGCTGTGAAGTTGTCTGTTTTACAGATGTTACATTTCAAACAGTTGCTTTAATGTACTACAATATTTGTTCCAGGCGGAGAACATCTACAATGACGAGGAGCCGGACACTGCCGCAGCAGAGCTGGAGGCCCACGATTCTCTTGTTGCTTCCACTTTGGCACAGCTGGACTCATGAGCACATTTTGCCACCTGTTTGCCATTTTTAGGGGATGAGATTTTAAAGATTTTTTTCCATGTAATGTTTTTCTGTTTCACCTTAAGACAGAACATCTGGGTTTATGTGGACGGACAAATGTCTAAAGGACAGGTGGACAATTCAGAACTACATGTTACCGTGACTGTTTTCCCAGTGATCCATAACTTTAAAAGGCACTTTGATATACGGCTACTTTCCGTATTTGGAGTGTGGACTGGAAGCTGTTCACCTACATTGGAAAGTCCCCCCCCCATGTAAAATGTTACTTTTCTGTAAAAAGTTGCAAATAAAGTTTTGTTGTTGCTTGTGTTCTGGCACCAGGATCCAGCTCATGCTTCGATGTCTGCAGTACCATCTACTACCACAACAATCAAGTCTGCAACACAAGTCCACACAAAGTGGCATCAGGATAACAGGGAACAGAGACTTGATTAAACGATGTAATGCTTGATTTGAACTTTGGGCTGGAAGTCGACCAGTGAAGCAGGGTCTTTCACTGACCCCAAAACAGAACTATTCTTGGTTCTTCAGGCACACAGACGTTTCCAGAGTTCTCCAGCTGAAAGTTGAGTATTTTTCAGTAACTTCCTTCAGACTGGTCGTATGTTCACCCTGTTCCTGAGGAAATAAACAATCAACTGCAAATTCTACAAAATGTTTATTGAAAAGCGAGACAAGCCTGCAAGAAGACTGAGCGACCAGAGCGGGGCTGTGGGTCGCGGGTTTTTAGTAAAAATAAAGTTTTGTGAAGCTCTGGTGGGTCTTGCCTCGTCTTTCACATTTAGTCTCTTCTGCAGAGGTAGATTCTGACGTAACCTGAGAGTCCATCAGGAGCCACACCCACCGGGCATTGATGCTAAAACAAGCCACTCACTCAGCTGGGACATGATTTATAAAAGAAAAACAATTCATTCTAATTCCACGACTTAGAAAACAAACTGGAGAAATTATAAGTAGAAGGAACCAAATCAAACAGCTTCCATCTCAATACTTCAACAGCTCAAAGCAGAATCATGGGATTTTTTTCCCTAACTTTTTTTGGTTTTATGTTTTTGGGTAAAACATTTCAAAATAAATTCTGATTGGTCCAGCAGTGACCTGCCACAGGCTAAAGAATGGCTCAGGCCCTTTGAGGTGAAGCAGCGTGGAGCTGCTTCAAATGTTTTAAAAATTATGCTGACTTGAGTCCAAATCCAGTTTGGTGACACTGTAACCAAATCTGCACAAGTTGACTGCTGACAGACTTGCTGCAGTTTCCCGACTGTCGCAAAAGGACAATTGATGTGGCCTCACTAAACGGGACCCGGCTGTCTGTACAATCACCTAGAGGAGGTCGACCCAGATGTGCTGAGGGGGCTGCAGCACCCCCTACTAGTTGGGGTTTGTGTCTACAAGACAAAATGTTTGCCAAAAACCAAAATAAACCTATTTTGGTAGTAACAACAACCATAGCAGACTGACAAACATGAAGAACTACAGCTGACAAAGCTGTTCTGCCTGGAAGGATCGCAAATATTAGTGATGGTGTGAGTTTGGCAAGTTCTTCTATTACTACCGTACAGCGATACCAAGGATTAGACACTGAATGAAAAATAATCTGAACTGTTCAAAACTCAATATGGTGCTGTACTTTGACAGCAGACTGCAGTTGTTACAGGGTAAAATGTTTGCACTTCAAGTTAATAGTAAATCCAGATGTTCTTTATTGACTTCCAGCACCACTGCCTGTCACAGTTGCGTCAAGTTAAATTAACTTACGTTAATTGTCTATTAAATAACAGAAAGATGTTTCCTGAAACTCAAACCAATGCTAGAAACACTTTCTAGGATCACCAATAATTTTTACCCAAAATCTTTAAAACAACAACAAAAAAAAACTCCCAGCATAAGCAAATATGGAAATCCCATTTTCAAATGTCATGAATCTAGCAGCATTTCAGGAGGACTAATCTGACCCCCCCCCCCCCCAAAAAAAAACAAAAAAACAAAACAAAACTTGGTAATAAAAAGTTTTCCACTTGACAAATCAGCTTAAGAGGAGTTATTTTAGATTTTGATGTTTTTTTTTTTTTTTTTTTGTTAAGTTGATGGTGGCTGAAGATTTGTTTGGAACAACAGGAGCAGATGGAAATGAAGAACCAGGAACTCTGAGCATCCAGGCTTATCCAAACACCTGCTGAAAGCTGGGGTGAAAAACAAACGGTTGATCGCAGCAGCCCAACACAAGTTTGATTTTAGCCCTTTAAAGCCTCTGGAAAAATAGAGCTACATTTTAGCAGTCATCAGGAAGCAGATCTAAACCAGGTTTGGCTAAACACCACATGGGTGTCCAGGTGTCCAGCAATGCAACATCACATTCGGAATTACTCACTTTGGAATTTGATTAGGCTTTTAAATGAGATGTGCCATTTACAGTGCATCGGCTAAATATTTACAGCGCTGCACTTTCACATTTTGTTATATTACAGGCCTTATTCCAAAATGGATAAAATTAATTTTTCCTTTAAATTCTACACACAATACCCCATAATGATAATGTGAAAGATGTTTGCAAATTTATTAAAAACAAAAAAACACCAAGAAATCACGTGTACATAAGTATTCACAACGTTTTCCATGAAGCTCAAAACAGAGCTCAGGTGCATCCTGTTTCCACTGACCATCCTTGAAATGTTTCTACAGCTTAACCGGAGTCAACTTGGGGTAAATTCAGTTGACTGGACATGATTTGGAAAGACTCACATGTCTACATATAAGGTCCCACAGTTGACATGACAGAGCACAAACCACCATGAAGTCAAAGGAATTGTCTCAGAGACAGGATTGTTGAGGCACAAATCTGGGGAAGGGTACAGAAACATTTCTGCTGCTTTGAAGGTCCCAATGAACACAGTGGCCTCCATCACCTGTAAAAGCAAGAAGTTCAGATCCACCAGGACTCTTCCAAAAACTGGCCGCCCGTCTAAACTGAGTAATCAGGGGAGAAGGGCCTTAATCAGGGAGGTGTCCAACAACCCAATGGTCACTGTCAGAGCTCCTGGGTTAGCCCACCTGGAGTTTGCCAAAAGGCACCTGAAGGACTCCCAGAATATGAGAAAGAAAATTCTCTGGTCTAAAGAGACAAAGACGGAACTCTCTGGCGTGAACGCCAGGTATCATGTTTGGAGGAAACCAGGAACCATCCCTACAGTAAAGCATGGTGGTGGCAGCATCATGCTGTGGGGATGTTTTTCAGCAGCAGGAACTGGGAGACTAGTCAGGATTGAGGGAAAGATTAATGTAGCAATGAACAGACATCCTGGATGAAAACCTGCTCCAGAGCGCTCATGACCTCAGACTGGGGCAATGGTTCATGTTTCAGCAGGACAATGACCCTAAACACACAGCCAAGATATCAAAGGAGTGGCTTCAGGACAACTCTGTGAATGTCCTTGAGTGGCCCAGCCAGAGCCTAGACCTGAAACTGAACATCTCTGGAGAGATCTGAAAATGTCTCCACCGATGCTCCCCATCTGACCTGATGCAGCTTAAGAGGTGCTGCAATGAAGAATGGACAAAATTGCCCAAAGATAGGTGCACCAAGCTTGTGGCGGCATATTCAAGAAAACTGAGGCTGTAAGTGCTGCCAATGGTGCATCAACAAAGTATTGAGCAAAGGGTGTGAATACTTACGTACACGTGATTTCTTAGTTTTTTATTTTTAAGAAATTAGCAAAAATTTCAAAAACACTTTTTTCATGATGTCATTATGGGGTGCTGTGAGTAGAAATTAGAGGGAAAAAGTGAAGCACTGAGTACTTTCTGGATGCATTGTAAAAAAAAAAAAAAAAAAAGATGGGGGGGGGGGCGTTTTACACTTAAATTTGCCTGTATGAAAAATGTCCTATGAAAATACATTTACGTAGAAAACAAGGAGTACCAAGTACTCGCCACAAAGCCAAATTATTACAACTGACAAAGGGGGTCCTTTCCTGCTCGGAGACTGGCTCACATCATCTGGGTCAGTCCCACCGGCTGGCAGTGGCCCCGTGCTGATACGCAGTGGTTTAGGCTCAGTCAGTCTGTACGGCAGCGGCAGCAGCTGAGGGGTCCAGTTCAGGCGGTCGAGGGTCTCTGTGTATGCTTGCTCTCTCCGGCCCGTTACACTGCGGTGAGCCGCTGTCCTCTTCATCTCCCTCTTCTTCATCTCCAGTTGAAGGCTCCAGGGACTGAGCATCTCCTTTTTGGAGAAGGCTGAGCCGGTTGTTGAGGTCGTTCCTCTCCTTCTGCAAGGCTCTGCACAGCCGCTCCAGCAGCTCCAGCTTACCCTGCAGGGCTTTAAAATGGCCATCACGGAGCGTTTTCTGCAACAAAAGAACAGCGCATTACACTAACTACAAGGAAGAAAACTCAGAGGTAAAATACTGCGCAGCTACTCGCTGAGCCATCGTCCCACAGACACTCACAGGAGACAGTAACACAAATGTGCGGGACAGTCATCGATGCGTCAGATGTCAAACTACACAAAGTGAACTGGCGAGATGATTAATCCATTAAAAATAAAGGCAAGACCACGTTCAATCTGTCGAGTTTTTGTTTGATCAATGAACTTTGATGTTCAAAGGTAACATAGTTAATTATTAATTTTTCTCCTGTTTCAATTTTATAATCAGCTACAGCCTGTCTTAGCTTTGACTTTTACAAAAAAGCTGCAATGCAAACTGATGTTTTAGTTTATTTTTATCACACTAAAACTGGAACATTTGGTGTGGATTTGAATGGAGTAGCTGATCTTTTTTTTATCCTAAGACAGGAAGAGAAGCAATTAATTAAAGTCAGAACTGTAACTGGAGTAACTCATTGCAAGTAACTACAACAAAAAACTCCTTTGATTTGACCTGACATAGCGGGTAAAATAAATATTGAACACGTCACCACTTTACTCAGTAAATATATTTCTAAAGGTGTTATATGTTGACATAAAATTTTCAACAGATGGCGGTAACAACCCAGGTGATCCACACATACAAAGAAAGCAAAACAAATAAGTACAGAAATTAAGTTATGTGTAATAAAATGGAATGACATAGGGAAAAGTATTAAACACATTTTCCCAATAGTAATACTTTGTACAAAAGCCTTTATTAGTACTGGCCTTTGTTGGCCTTTTGATTGGCCATCAGTTGGGACTGAACCAGTTGATATTAATTTGCACTGAAAAGGGGCAGGATTGCTTACTAATTACAGATAGATTTCTAATGGTGTCTTGGTTTTCCATGTTTTTTTGCATATCCCTTTCTTTGGGTGTTTAATACTTTTACCTGTGTCATTACACATTATTACACATAACTTAATTTCTGTATTTATTACACCCGCCAATAGTTATATTCTCACCCTTGTTGGTTGGTTTGTTTATTAACAACCCACAATTTTTGTTAGCAAGAACTGATTCAATTTTGAAGGTCCTAGGTCAAAGTAAGGAAAAATATGGGAAAATCACAATCCTTTAACATAAAAATTTCCTAACTCAAAAAGTAATCCAGGCTTCTTAATATAAACATTTCTAAAATTATCTTCCTTGAACTCAAAGCAAATCTCTACATGATATAAAATAATTCAAAATAAAAAAGATAAGATGATGGGTTAGATAATTGAAACACTTTGGTATAATACCTGTAAATAATCAGTTTTATTGCCAGTTTTCTTCAGACACGTCAGGGGATGGATACATGAACATTTACAAGTCACTGAATATGTCTTGGATTTTAGTCAAATCAATCAGGAAGAAATACAAACAGTATGGCACTCTATGGTAAATCTGTGTGGAGTAGACATTTATCAAAATCTGAGTGTCTGTGCAAGAAGGGAAAGAGTGAGGAAAGCCACCAAGACACCCAGACAACCTAGAAGAAGTTACAGGCTTCTGTGGCTGTGACTAGAGAAATTGTGCATGCTGCATGTTTTGCATTTTGTATCCCCAGTTATACATCATCATGATGAAGTGGTACAGAGGAGGGTTTTCTTTCACCAAAACATCAAATCTAGGCTTGCATCTCAGATGTATCTTCTGGCAAATTGGAGCAGAACTTTCAGGTCTTCTTTATAAGAAAAGGTTTTTGAGAACTATCTGGCAATAAAATAGATTTACAGGTATTATACCAAAAGGGGCCAATTATGTATGCAACACATCATCTTGAATTTTATATTTTTAATTAATTCAAGTTGTAGGGATTTGCTTTGAGTTTGAGGAAGATGATTTTAGAATTTTTTTATATTGAGAAGCCTGGTCTACTTTTGTATTTAAAATGGCACAAACAAATTAAAGTGTGTGAAATACCAAGGGGTCAAATACTTTCTCAAGGCACTGTATCTGAAAATGAGGTCCAGAATGACAATCACTCATAACCTGACAAAGTTTGATCTGGATCTGATCCAGATTGTGTATTTTGTGGACATTTTAATTTAATATGGGAAAGCCCATTTGGTGTACATTTTGCATTTTATCTCAATCAGAAGTGCCTCAATCACTCATTTTTCTGTAATGGATTTAGCTGCACCACCAAAATTGGATGGAGGATCCATTTTGGAATAAGGCTGTAATATAATAAAATGTGGAAAAAGTGAAGCGCTGTCAATATTTTCTGACTGCACTGTATTTTTTATACAATATTTTACACAGACTGTTACGGAAAATGTAGTCATTAAACATGTAGTTTCCAAGGAGATCTCGCATCCCTAAAAGATTATGGAGAGCAACCCCCCTCCCCCCAACACCCTTTCTGTCTTGTTTCAGTTTCTGAGCAGGAACGATCAAGAATTTGTGTATTTATGTCAAAAGTGTGACCTGATTGAGAGGTAAGGTTTTATGAGCGCCTCTACGTCATGCCGTATTCAGAAAGAGATTTTATTCTGGACTAATTTGACCCTCACCAAGCTTTTGTTTCTACAATCATCACCTCCAAATCAAAGTTAAGCTGTACATTTTCATAATTTACCGACGTTGTGCTGTAAATGTGCAGACTTTTCTGATCCATTTGTAATCAGTGTGCACAGTTCAAAAACTATTATAATATGATGGCAGACGAAGGAGTAAAAGCAGAAAAGTGTCAAATCACAGCTTTTGTGTCTGATTTAACAGGCGCACGTCAGGCTGGGGGGCCGAGTCTGAGCACAGTGTGAAAAAATAAACGGTTGGGCTCTTAATCACGGAAGTTACTCCAGTCCCACATGCTCGGGGTGTTGGAAATACACTGCAATCAGATGGGACATTTTATCTGATGTGAATCAAAATCTGTTATATACGGTGTTTGTTACATGGAAAACAATACAAAAACATTGGGACTTCTTCTATCCAGTGACTGCGGATATCTGGTTTATACAATGACGGTTTAGGTGAGTTTTACTGTACATGGGACTGAAGAATAAATTTACCTCTCAAAACTTTGACCATGTCGGCTTCCATCCCAAATGCACAGCAACCTGACATTTTCATGAATTAAATAAATAAAACAGCTGGATTTACATGCAGATACATAAACAGTGAACGCTATTTTGGAACCAAGATGGCACCACGAGTCAAATGACCATTTTTTTTGCCACTCTCTCAATTAAGGCACCCTAAAACACACTGCTCACCCCCCCCAAACTGAGTGCAGGCATACAGTATCTTGCATCCAGCTTTGACTTTGCAACAGGACAGCATCCACGTGAACGCTGGCTTTCGGTATCTCAGCTGAAGGAAATCTATTGTCGCTATTATATATATACATCCTCAACTAATCACCTCCTCAGCCATCTGTAACAGGGCCTGGTTATTACTCTCCCATTTGGTCCTCCACTGGGTTGTTTCCTTCTCCAGTTTCTTGATTTTCTTGGTCATCTGGGGACATGTAGAGACAACAGCTACTAAATTGAGTAAGACCACTTCAACTTAGACAGAGTGACGGCATGGACACAAACAGGGACTGACGGATTGCGTCACTCACCTTCTCCATCTCTTGTCTGAAGGTGGTAAAGACCTCGTTGCTTTTGGCGAGAGTACTCTGGAACTCCTCAAACTTGTCCATGTAGAGGGAGAGCTGGAAAGAATAAATCAGTCTCACTCTGAGCACACAGACATAAACACAGGCTACATCAAAACAGAAGGTTCCCAGGTCAAGACCATCTGTGCCTATTTTCCACGCAAAGTGGCAATGCATCAGCAGGAGCCTCCAGTGAAACATGCAGAGCCACATCAGATCCTCTGTAGTGACTGAGCAAAAAGGGAGAAGCATGTATGTACTTGTACTACTATGTACATGAATGTACTTTATACAGAGGCTTCATCAAATCTACTCATTAAAATAAACATATGATAACGTGGCAGGAAATTCATATGGAAGCCGGCATGATCAAGACCTTTTGCTGAAGTTCAAAAACACATGCAGAGGCCCTGATTTGTGCCTGTGCTTTGATTTCTGAGGTGCAATTTGGATGAGCGGACCTAAAGTCAACCAACAAGGTGGAAAAACTGCTAAAGGATCAAGATAAAGATAGAGAGAACACAACACGTAAGAGAGAGGACGCTTCAAAGTGATCTTTAAAAATGCTTCCTAAGGTGCACCACTTACATGACATGACAAAAACCCTGGTCCTGGGTGGCAATCCCCGCCCCCCAGACAATTAACCCATCCCCACCACCCGGAAATACCCAGCTGCCTACCAATCAGGTGAAAAGTGGGTGTCTCCAGCCAACATCAAGGCATCTGTGGGCCCAGATGAACATCCACACAGCCAAAATGCTGCAGCTGATGCTGCCAAGTCTTACAACCACACAGCACCACAGAAAGTACCAACATCATAAAGATGGCCTCTGTTCTGCTAACATGTCTGTCCAGCCATAAGGTCTTCTCAGGTGCCTCTTGTTCTCACAAGCTGAGGGCCCACAGACATGATCGTATCTAGAAGTTTGACATTCACCACTATAAATAGCGACAGAAGTCTACTTTCTACAGACAGAAGCAGCTTCTTCTTTTGTGTGGGGGCTGTGCACAGTCAGCGTGCAGGTGGTCTTAAAACCTTTCATGCAAGCACAGAAACATGTTCCATCCCACTGACATTGCGGTCGGCCTCTAGGATATGAGGAAAACCTACGATATCACTGTTCAATACTGCAATGACGGATTCAGAACAGTGTGTTTAAACAAGTAAAGCAAAAAAATAGCTTTTATTTTGAAACATGCAAATGCACTGTGAACACTGCACATTCTATTCCAAATCAGAACACGAAGAAAACTTTAGCAAATTTGTTGTTACTTTACAGAAAGAAAAATGAATATGAGGCTGTTCAAAAAAAAAAAAAAATACATAAATAAAAATTAAAAAAAGAAATAGCGTTTGCATATTTCTTTCCATTACCCTTATTTAAGAATGAAGGCAGTAAGTGTTGTACATACTGGTTTTCTCTCTGAAAATCTGAGTAAAATGGGTCATTCCAGACACTGTTCAAGAGAAGTTTACTTTGAAAAGTTGAAAAGTTTTAAAAAGTTGATTGGAGAGGGGAAAACAAATAAGTGCATAAAATGGCCTCAAATGGTTTAAAATGGCAACGAAAACAAGAGACGTGGGAGGAAACGGAAATTCATCATTCAAATGGATCAAAGAATAGACAGAATGACAATGACTCAGACAATGGTCAGCTCCAGGGTGATCAAAGGTCTGAAGTTACAGTAGTGTTCAATCAATCAATCAATCAATCAATTTTTTTATATAGCGCCAAATCACAACAAACAGTTGCCCCAAGGTGCTTTATATTGTAAGGCAAGGCCATACAATAATTATGTAAAACCCCAACGGTCAAAACGACCCCCTGTGAGCAAGCACTTGGCTACAGTGGGAAGGAAAAACTCCCTTTTAACAGGAAGAAACCTCTAGCAGAACCAGGCTCAGGGAGGGGCAGTCTTCTGCTGGGACTGGTTGGGGCTGAGGGAGAGAACCAGGAAAAAGACATGCTGTGGAGGGGAGCAGAGATCGATCACTAATGATTAAATGCAGAGTGGTGCATACAGAGCAAAAAGAGAAAGAAACAGTGCATCATGGGAACCCCCCAGCAGTCTACGTCTATAGCAGCATAACTAAGGGATGGTTCAGGGTCACCTGATCCAGCCCTAACTATAAGCTTTAGCAAAAAGGAAAGTTTTAAGCCTAATCTTAAAAGTAGAGAGGGTGTCTGTCTCCCTGATCTGAACTGGGAGCTGGTTCCACAGGAGAGGAGCCTGAAAGCTGAAGGCTCTGCCTCCCATTCTACTCTTACAAACCCTAGGAACTACAAGTAAGCCTGCAGTCTGAGAGCGAAGCGCTCTATTGGGGTGATATGGTACTACGAGGTCCCTAAGATAAGATGGGACCTGATTATTCAAAACCTTATAAGTAAGAAGAAGAATTTTAAATTCTATTCTAGAATTAACAGGAAGCCAATGAAGAGAGGCCAATATGGGTGAGATATGCTCTCTCCTTCTAGTCTCCGTCAGTACTCTAGCTGCAGCATTTTGAATTAACTGAAGGCTTTTTAGGGAACTTTTAGGACAACCTGATAATAATGAATTACAATAGTCCAGCCTAGAGGAAATAAATGCATGAATTAGTTTTTCAGCATCACTCTGAGACAAGACCTTTCTGATTTTAGAGATATTGCGTAAATGCAAAAAAGCAGCCATGTCCTCTGGCTTCATGGATAGATAAAGCTGGGTATCATCTGCGTAACAATGAAAATTTAAGCAATACCGTCTAATAATACTGCCTAAGGGAAGCATGTATAAAGTGAATAAAATTGGTCCTAGCACAGAACCTTGTGGAACTCCATAATTAACTTTAGTCTGTGAAGAAGATTCCCCATTTACATGAACAAATTGTAATCTATTAGACAAATATGATTCAAACCACCGCAGCGCAGTGCCTTTAATACCTATGGCATGCTCTAATCTCTAATAAAATTTTATGGTCAACAGTATCAAAAGCAGCACTGAGGTCTAACAGAACAAGCACAGAGATGAGTCCACTGTCCGAGGCCATAAGAAGATCATTTGTAACCTTCACTAATGCTGTTTCTGTACTATGATGAATTCTAAAACCTGACTGAAACTCTTCAAATAGACCATTCCTCTGCAGATGATCAGTTAGCTGTTTTACAACTACCCTGTTCAGAATAATAGTAGTGCTATGTGACTAAAAAGATTAATCTAGGTTTTGAGTATATTTCTTATTGTTACATGGGAAACAAGGTATCAGTAGATTCAGTAGATTCTCACAAATCCAACAAGAATAAGCATTCATGATATGCACACTCTTAAGGCTATGAAATTGGGCTATTGGTAAAAAAAAAAAGTAGAAAAGGGGGTGTTCACAATAATAGTGTGGCATGCAGTCAGTGAGTTCGTCAATTTTGTGGAACAAACAGGTGTGAATCAGGTGTCCCCTATTCAAGGATGAAAGCAGCACCTGTTGGACATGCTTTTCTCTTTGAAAGCCAGAGGAAAATGGGACGTTCAAGACATTGTTCAGAAGAACAGCGTAGCTTGATTAAAAAGTTGACAGGAGAGGGAAAAACAGACAGTTCAAGCCACAGTTCACAGTGAAGACAGTGAAGCATGGTGGTGCAAGCATCATGATATGGGCATGTTTCTCCTACTATGGTGTTGGGCCTATACATCCCCTGGCAAAAATTATGGAATCACCGGCCTCGGAGGATGTTCATTCAGTTGTTTAATTTTGTAGAAAAAAAGCAGATCACAGACATGACACAAAACTAAAGTCATTTCAAATGGCAACTTTCTGGTTTTAAGAAATACTATAAGAAATCAAGAAAAAAAAAATTGTGGCAGTCAGTAACTGTTACTTTTTTAGACCAAGCAGAGGGAAAAAATATGGACTCACTCAATTCTGAGGAATAAATTATGGAATCACCCTGTAAATTTTCATCCCCAAAACTAACACCTGCATCAAATCAGATCTGCTCGTTAGTCTGCATCTAAAAAGGAATGATCACACCTTGGAGAGCTGTTGCACCAAGTGGACTGACATGAATCATGGCTCCAACATGAGAGATGTCAATTGAAACAAAGGAGAGGATTATCAAACTCTTAAAAGAGGGTAAATCACGCAGTCAGCTGTGTCTAAACTCTGGACCAAATATAAACAACATGGGAAGGTTGTTAATGTTAAAGGCAAACATACTGGTAGACCAAGGAAGACATCAAAGCATCAAGACAGAAAACACACAACAAATGAGGAACGAATGGGAGAAAACTGGAGTCAACGTCTGTGACCGTACTGTAAGAAACCGCCTAAAAGAAATGGGATTTACATACAGAAAAGCTAAAAGAAAGCCATCATTAACACCTAAACAGAAAAAAACAAGGTTACAATGGGCTAACGAAAAGCAATCATGGCCTGTGGATGACTGGAAGAAAGTCATATTCAATGAAGAATCTCGAATCTGCATTCGGCAAAGTGATGATGCTGGAACTTTTGTTTGGTGCCGTTCCATTGAGATTTATAAAGATGACTGCCTGAAGAGAACATGTAAATTTCCACAGCACGATGATATGGGGCTGCATGTCAGGTAAAGGCACTGGGGAGATGGCTGTCATTACATCATCAATAAATGCACAAGTTTACGTTGATATTTTGGACACTTTTCTTATCCCATCAATTGAAAGGATGTTTGGGGATGATGAAATCATTTTTCAAGATGATAATGCATCTTGCCATAGAGCAAAAACTGTGAAAACATTCCTTGCAAAAAGACATAGGGTCAATGTCATGGCCTGCAAATAGTCCGGATCTTAATCCAATTGAAAATCTTTGGTGGAAGTTGAAGAAAATGGTCCATGACAAGGCTCCAACCTGCAAAGCTGATCTGGCAACAGCAATCAGACAAAGTTGGAGCCAGACTGATGAAGAGTACTGTTTGTCACTCATTAAGTCCATGCCTCAGAGACTGCAAGCTGTTATAAAAGCCAGAGGTGGTGCAACAAAATACTAGTGATGTGTTGGAGCGTTCTTTTGTTTTTCATGATTCCATAATTTTTTCCTCAGAATTGCGTGATTCCATATTTTTTTTCCCTCTGCTTGGTCTAAAAAAGTAATCATTACTGACTGCCACAATTTTTTTTTTCTGATTTCTTAAAGTGTTTCTTAAAGCCAGAAAGTTGCCATTTGAAATGACTTTAGTTTTGTGTCATGTCTGTGATCTGCTTTTTTTCTACAAAATTAAACAACTGAATGAACATCCTCCGAGGCCAGTGATTCCATAATTTTTGCCAGGGGTTGTATATCGCATACCAGGTATCATGGATCAGTTTGGATATGTCAAAATACTTGAAGGGGTCATGTTGCCTTATGCTGAAGAGGACATGCCCTAGAAATGGGTGTTTCAACAAGACAATGACCCCAAGCACACTAGTAAACGAGCAAAATCTTGGTTCCAAACCAACAAAATTAATGCCTCGCAGATGTGAAGAAATCATGAAAAACTGTGGTTATACAACTAAATACTAGTTTAGTGATTCACAGGATTGCTAAAAAAGCAGTTTGAACATAGTAGTTTTGAGTTTGTAGCATCAACAGCAGATGCTACTATTATTGTGAACACCCCCTTTTCTACTTTTTTTTTTTTTTTTTTTTTACTAATACCTAATTTCATAGCCTTAAGAGTGTGCATATCATGAATGCTTGGTCTTGTTGGATTTGTGAGAATCTACTGGTACCTTGTTCCCATGTAACAATAAGAAATATACTAAAAACCTGGATTAATCTTTTTAGTCACATAGCACTACTATTATTCTGAACACTACTGTACGTGTGAGTACTGGAACAATTAGAAGAGGCATATGTGAAGACAACAGTGGTGGGCACAGTTCCGCTAATCCACTAATTATTAAAGAATGTTTTCATTATTGGATTGGCTTTTCAGATAACTTTGAAAACCATTATCGTACTAATGATCTTCCTATAACTTTTGGTTGGGTAATTTTTAGACCGCCAACGTATTTTTGCAGACGTGGGAAACAAAGCTGAATAGTTACAAACATTTATGAAAACTAAAATCAGTTGAGTACCTTCCTGTCAAATGTTTTATAGTAGATGGGCAGTTCTATCCTCCATAAACAGAGGAGAGCTGGTTCTAGAAGTTAAAGTTGCACCAATTTCAGCAACAAATTATGCAAATTATTGGTTGAAATAAAAGGATCAATAAATGGAATAGTTTTGACTGTGTTGAATGCTTTGTCTCCAAACTAAAGATCAAACAAGGTCAACATCCACTGAATTCTATGACATGTGACATATGTTACCCTGTAACATGATAACTTAGCATGACAGATGGTGCAAACTATTCCTTTTTAGAACCCTATTAACCCAACCAATAATTTACATAATTTTTTACTGAAATTGGAGCAGCTTTAATATTTCACCCCTGTACAAACTGAAATTGACCTTTGTCACCATTTTTGCTGTTTTGACACCATAACTCAAGAACATTCCATCATATATAGTCCAAATTATACCATTTTGGAATCGCTATGATCAGACAAGTAATGTGATATAGTTTTCAATATGATTGGAGCATTTTTAAAGTTTGACCTCTGTGTAATTCTTCATTAATCTCCACCTGGCTACAGCTACCACCCTGGGATGGCTATCATACATTTTTGTGTAGGTCATGATACACTGAGGCTGGATTCTATGTGTCCTTTTTTCCACCCTTAAGTGGTGCCGAAAACCTGCTTGGCCCATGGACTAATACTGATATGCAGGCAATATCACCCAAGTCATCCAGAGGCATAGTTTTAACTTATGGTTAAAATTTTAACCAAACTAATTTCGGACAAGTTAATTAAATTAATGTCACGTCTGAAGTTTTATACAGTGAAAATATCAGCTATTATGTTTTAGTTTTAAAGTAATGCACTAATTTTGAAGGTTTTAGTGTGCTGTGTCCAGGTGCATTATGGGTAATCTCAGGACATTCACGACAGAAAAAAATGCATTTGAGACGCTCTGATAAGGCTCCACACGGACAACAGCATTAAACTCTTTGTATACTGTGCCTAAAACTCTCGTGAATATATTCTCTGGGGTTACAGACATTGTTATTATGTTTGTTTTATGTAAAAATGCCAGAAGAAGCTCAGGTTGCTCCTCCATTATTTTCAATTGGAATCATTGCAATCGATTCCTGTTTGCTATTTAGAGTCCTGCTTATGTCAAACACTGTCTGTCGTCTTTGTTCCAGAGTAATATACAAGATGTCTGAAATTCAGTTTGTGTTTATGAAATTCCACGCATCTTAAACATAGCACAGATCATCTGGAATTTTGTTTTGGCAAGTTTTCAGTCTCTACTGCCATCTACTGGCCAGTAGTGTTCATGGTAGTATTCGCCCTAAAGCTGGGCAGACACTGTATATTTTCAATCATTGTACTCGGCTCCAGCTCAAACTGTACGACAAAACTTTATATTCTCACACTATATAGCCTGATGCTCTGATGCAATCTGACTGCTCACATTGTACGTTCAAAAACAACACATCAGACTCGTGTTTCCAGAAGCAAAACGTAAACAGAAGCTTTTTTTTCAAACTTTATTTACATTTCTTATTTTTTACAAAAACTCATGATGGGAGACAAAGTAAAAAACACACAAGACTTTACATGAGTTGAAGAAAGGGGGGAAAAGAAACAGAAGCTGCTCTCTCAAAGAGATGATCACTGTTTATGCTCTCTCCAATTCCGCATCAGTGTTTGCACATGCACAGTGCGAGAGGTTGGACGTTTGTAGCACTTCAACAGCGGGATACCCTGACGATGGCCGACCAGAATATCAAACAGGTTTGATTTTCATCCGACCATACGATTGCCGATCAGGAGGTGGTCGTGAGAGGTTAAATGCAGCTCGTTACTCCATGTATACTACACGATGCAAGACGCGCGATTTAGCTGAAAAAAGGCGTGATCCAAAAAATTCTCTCACGAGTGAAAGATCGTCTGAAAAAGGGCCAAAACTCACACAGTGTAAGCCCAGCTTAAGACTGAGCATCTGGGCACCAGTAGATCATGGCAGTGTTCTATTTATTTTGACACTGGTTATATCAGACTACAACTTGGCTTTTTTCTTTGAAAATGCCTTTTTTTACAAATAAAAAAATTGTATATTTTACAAAAGCACATTTATCTGTAAACACCAACACATGGCACATTTTACCCATAATCCCTTTGGCATCTGTCTGTGTTTGCTACAAAACTTCAGAATTAGTGTATTATTCAACATTAAAAGATATATGTTATATTTTAACTTTGTACAAATGACAGAATTGACATTAATGGCGTTATTCTATCAGTATTAATTTTATTTATAAACCAAACCATAAGTCAGCACTGCTTTATTTTCCAAGACCTCTGCCTTACGGTGACGCTGTTATTGAGTAGAGAGTTGAGCTTCGCTGCTCCTCTCAACTGCTTCGCTGCTGCAAGCTATGTAGTAAACAGGAGCTTCCAGCAGTGGGCAGGGCGCACAAAGACAGAAGTACTGACTCGTTTGGGTCTGTGGTCACTTTTGATGCTACCAGAAGCGATCGTGGTGTTAAAACTCAAAATCAGCTTGTCAGTAGTTGCAAGTGTACTGGACACAATACTGGAAGTTATCGGTTATCTGTAGCTTCCGATACATTTTTGAGTGATTTAGCTTTATAAAACATAACTTTTCAGTTAGCTGATTATCTGTTATCGAAGTTAATTTTTTGGTTTGCTGTGCCCACCACTGGAAGACAAGTTGTGGTGGGGGCGGGGTTCTCCCTCGAAAAAATTTGAAATCTCAGATGCATTCTAGTGCATATTCAGGTTTATTTACCCACCAAAAAAGCCCCCTAACTTCAGTTTTTTTTATTGTGTATGGTAAATTTTTCAACCCCAGAGAAGAGTCTTTTCATACAACTTGTGAGTAACCCTTTTGGGGGGGTGGGTGGTCTGGGATTCCCCCCCAGAAAATATTACATGCAATCTGGTGCAATTAATATGATAAATGAGCTATTTCTCAAATATTTGCATTGAGCTGTTACAGTTTTCCTTTCATATTTTCCTCCACGTGAATATTTCACACAGATGTAATAAAAGAAACCATAAAATGCAGACTTAGCAGGTTAACACTTCATGTTTGTATGGAGCCAACCTGAAGTAAATTCATCCCAAAGACAGTTTGATTTGTGTGAAATAACTTAATAATGTCAACTGATAAATTCTGTCAAAAAACATGATGTACAGTGGTATGTAAAAAGTTGAGCACCCCTGATGATTTCCATGATTTTCCTTTATAAATCATTGGCTTTTTGGATCATCAATTTCAATTAAATATATCACATAGCAGACAAACAGTGATATTTGAGAAGTGAGATGAAGTTTATAGGATTTACAGAAAGTGCAATAATTCTTTATACAAAATTAGGCAGGTGCATAAATTTGGGCACCCCAATAGAAAAAAATACATCAATATTTAGCAGATCCTCCTTTTGCAGAAATAACAGCCTCTAAATGCTTCCTATAGCTTCCAATGAGAGTCTGGATTCCGGTTGAAGGAATTTTGGACCACTTTTTACAAAACATCTCAGGTTTGTTGGTTTCCCAGCATGGACAGCCCGCTTAAACTCACACTACAGATTTTCAATAATATTCAGGTCTGGGGACTGAGATGGCCATTCCAGAACGTTGTGCTTGTTCCTCTGGATGAATGCCTTAGTAGATTTTGAGCAGTGTTTAGGGTCGAAGATCCAGCCCAGGCACAATTTCAACTTTGTCACTGATTCATGAACACTGTTCTCAAGAATCTGCTGATACTGACTGCAATCCAGGTGACCCTCAACTTTAACAACATTTGCAGTACCTGCACTGGCTACACAGCATGATGGAACCACCTCCAAATTTTACTGTAGGTAGCAAGTGTTTTTCTTGGAATGTTGTGTTCTTTTTCTGCCATGCATACTGCCCCTTGTCATGTCCAAATAACTCATACAATCATACAGCATTTCTTTGTGCAAAGTGCGCTGTATAGTTGAACGATACACAGAGAGACTATCAGCAGCAAGATCATGTTGTAGGTCTCTGGAGCAGGTCTGTGGGTTGACTATGACTGTTCTCACCATCCTTCGCTTCAGCTTATGAGATTTTTCTTGGCCTGCAACTTCGAGCCTTAACTCGTACTATGTCTGCGGTCTTCCATTTCCTCACTATGTTCCTCACAGTGGAATCAGACAGCTGAAATCTCAGACAGCTTTTTATCCCTCCCCTAAACCATGATGTTGAACAATCTTTGTTTTCAGGTCCTTTGAGAGTTGTTTAGAGGCTCCCATGTTGCCACTCATTAGAAGAGATACAAAGAAGGGAAACATTTGCACATGGCCACCTTACATAGCCTTTCTCATGAGTGGATTCACCTGTGTAAGGAGGTCAAGGGTCAAACCAATTTTGTGTTCTAAAAATTAGTGCCAAATGTATTCAAATCAATAAAATGACAAGGGTGTCCAAATTTATGCACTTGCCTAATTTTGTTTAAATAATTATTGCACACTTTCTGTAAATACTAGAAACTTCATTTCACTTCTCAAATATCAATGTGTTCATCTGTTATATGATATACACTTAACAAAAAGATAAACGCAACACTTTTGGTTTTGCTCCCATTTTGTATGAGATGAACTCAAAGATCTAAACCTTTTTCCACATACACAATATCACCATTTCCCTCAAATATTGTTCACAAACCAGTCTAAATCTGTGATAGTGAGCACTTCTTTGCTGAGATAATCCATCCCACCTCACAGGTGTGCCATACCAAGATGCTGATTAGATACCATGATTAGTGCACAGGTGTGCCTTAGACTGTCCACAATAAAAGGCCACTCTGAAAGGTGCAGTTTTGTTTTATTGGGGGGGGATACCAGTCAGTATCTGGTGTGACCACCATTTGCCTCATGCAGTGCAACACATCTCCTTCGCATAGAGTTGATCAGGTTGTCAATTGTGGCCTGTGGAATGTTGGTCCACTCCTCTTCAATGGCTGTGCGAAGTTGCTGGATATTGGCAGGAACTGGTACACGCTGTCGTATACACCGGTCCAGAGCATCCCAAACATGCTCAATGGGTGACATGTCTGGTGAGTATGCCGGCCATGCAAGAACTGGGACATTTTCAGCTTCCAAGAACTGTGTACAGATCCTTGCAACATGGGGCCGTGCATTATCCTGCTGCAACATGAGGTGATGTTCTTGGATGTATGGCACAACAATGGGCCTCAGGATCTCGTCACAGTATCTCTGTGCATTCAAAATGCCATCAATAAAATGCACCTCTGTTCTTCGTCCATAACAGATGCCTGCCCATACCATAACTCCACCACCACGGGCCACTCGATCCACAACATTGACATCAGAAAACCACTCACCCACACGACGCCACACACGCTGTCTGCCATCTGCCCTGGACAGTGTGAACCGGGATTCATCCGTGAAGAGAACACCTCGCCAATGTGTCAAATGCCAGCGAATGTGAGCATTTGCCCACTCAAGTCGGTTACGACGACGAACTGGAGTCAGGTCGAGACCCCGATGAGGACGACGAGCATGCAGATGAGCTTCCCTGAGACGGTTTCTGACCGTTTGTGCAGAAATTCTTTGGTTATGCAAACTGATCGTTTCAGCAGCTGTCCGAGTGGCTGGTCTCAGACGATCTTGGAGGTGAACATGCTGGATGTGGAAGTCCTGGGCTGGTGTGGTTACACGTGGTCTGCGGTTGTGAGGCTGGTTGGATGTACTGCCAAATTCTCTGAAACGCCTTTGGAGACGACTTATGGTATAGAAATGAACATTCAATACACGAGCAACAGCTCTGGTTGACATTCCTGCTGTCAGCATGCCAATTGCACGCTCCCTCAAATCTTGCGACATCTGTGGCATTGTGCTGTGTGATAAAACTGCACCTTTCAGAGTGGCCTTTTATTGTGGGCAGTGTAAGGCACACCTGTGCACTAATCATGGTGTCTAATCAGCATCTTGATATGGCACACCTATGAGGAGGGATGGATTATCTCAGCAAAGGAGAAGTGCTCACTATCAGAGATTTAGACTGGTTTGTGAACAATATTTGAGGGAAATGGTGATATTGTGTATGTGGAAAAAGTTTTAGATCTTTGAGTTCATCTCATACAAAATGGGAGCAAAACCAAAAGTGTTGCGTTTATATTTTTGTTGACTGTATTTAACTGAAATTTCAGATCCAGACAACCATCCATCCATCCATCCATTTTCTTCTGCTTTATCCGGAGTCGGGTCGCGGGAGCAGCAGCTCAAGCATAGCCGCCCAGACCTCCCGATCCACACACACCTCCCCCAGCTCCTCCGGGGGAACCCCAAGGCGTTCCCAAGCCAGCCGAGAGACGTAATCCTTCCAGCGTGTCCTGGGTCTTCCCCGGGGCCTCCTCCCAATGGGACGTGCCCAGAACACCTCTCCAGCGAGGCGTCCAGGGGGCATCCGGAAAAGATGCCCAAGCCACCTCAACTGACTCCTTTCGACATGGAGGAGCAGCGGCTCGACTCCGAGCTCCTCCCGAGTGACCGAGCTCCTCACCCTATCTCTAAGGGAGCGCCCAGCCACCCTGTGGAGGAAACTCATCTCGGCCGCTTGTACCCGCGATCTCATTCTTTCGGTCATGAGCCAAATCTCATGACCATAGGTGAGGATCGGAACGTAGATCGATCGGTAAACTCAGCTCTCTCTTCACCACGACGGTCCGATACAGCGACTGCATCACTGCAGACGCTGCACCGATCCGTCTATCAATCTCACGCTCCATCTGTCTCCTCCCAGACCCGAGTTTTTGCCTCTGCGACCGCACAGGCTGCAGCATGCTTGGCCTGCCAGTACCTGTCAGCTGCCTCCGGGGTCCCACCTACCAACAAAGACAAGTAGGAGTCCTTCTTCAGCTTGACGGCATCCCTTACTTCCGGTGTCCACCACCGGGTTTGGGGATTGCCGCCGCGACATGCACCAGAGACCTTGCGACCACAGCTACGAGTGGCCGCATCAACAATGGAGGTGAAGAACATGGTCCACTCGGACTCCATGCCTCCAACCTCCCCCGGGACCTGGGAGAAGCTCTCCCAGAGGTGGGAGTTGAAGACCTCCCTGACAGAGGGTTCCGCCAGTCGTTCCCAGCAGACCCTCACGATATGTTTGGGCCTACCGGGTCTGACCGGCTTCCTCCCCTCCCAGCGGATCCAACTCACCACCAGGTGGTAATCGGTCAACAGCTCTGCTCCTCTCTTTACTCGAGACTTTAATCCAGACAACCAATGATTTATATAAGAAAATCATGAAAATTATCAGGGGTGTCCAAACTTTTGCATACAACTGTATATCCATAAATCCAAGCAACAATTGTTTGAGAAGATTTGGAGACCTTTTATTAATTTCATAAGGGACGTGGACCTAGCAAATGAAACGGTGGACTGTTGAGAATGCGCATCCTGCAGTTCCACAGTTTAAGTAAACTTATGTACCCATACCTTTTCTGGGATCCGATTCTAGCATTCTAGGCCAAACTGAAAAGCAAATACCTTCGCTGATAAGAGAAGCTTTGATTATTTCTTTTTAAAATTTACTCATTTTTCTTTTACTTTATTCTTTTTTTGCTTTCGTGTGTTTCTAATTTTCTTGTTTGAATATAAATACCATGTAGTACAATCAAGCAACAAAATCAAAAGTAAAGTGAATTGTTGTACCGTCACTGACAAATTTTTTTAATAAAAATACTGTGGTAAAAAAAAATCTTCAAGCATTTTTCAGTTTATACAGTAAATGTTTGAGTTTGTAAAGACAAATCCAAACATTTTTTGAACAGCCCAATATTCCTTTTTCTTCACTTTGTATAAAGTAATAAATTTGATTTGATTTGGAATAGAATTTGCAGTGTTCTCAATGCATTTGTGTTCATGGAAATAAAAGCTTTTTTTTTAAGGATTTTGAGCTTTACTCACTTTTTGAAGCACTGCTATTACTTTGAACAACTGTACTGGTTGAATTCTTTGTTGAAATTCTGGTACTGCAAATTTCTGGAAGGTCTGTCCTAAATTATTTCCCACTCTACTCCCTATAAAAACAGTGCACATTTCACGGTCAAATCTTACCTCACTTAATTGCACAGTACTACTTTGTGGCATGATGTTTTTAATCTGACTGCAGAAGCGTTCAGGCTGCTCACAGAGCAGCTCTCTGAAGACGTGCACAGAGGTGAAGTGCTGACAAGAACAGTTCAGCGTGAATGCAAACTCTCTGCTGCTGGCACATAGTCATCCAAATGCCTCCTTACTTGATATTAATGGTGGAAATTTTCCAGTGAATATTAAGAATGTCTCTACTCACATGAGGTAATATTTCTATGGACCATATAACAGACGGTAAAAGGAGACTATCTTTACTGACGTTGGGAATGCGCAGTCAGTAAAAACACATTTGCACTGGATTAAAAAAATTACAGATGAACTCTGGAAATTGCCCCCCATTCAGTACTTTAATGTTTCCCATAAGATTGCACCATGGTGCCAGCATGGTTCTAGGTCTCACAGTGCATGTAAATAATGGCTAACAAGGATGTGGATGGCGCCGACCCAGTGAGTTCACAGACAATTATGATGATGAAACGTTCTCCCAAATTGAGAAAGTTATCCAGAGGAGCAGCACCTGTGATGGACTTCTGCTGTCCCCCAATACTGTCTTGTCAAAACTTCACAAGGTTTGTTTACATTGGGCCCTAAATCGGAACTCTGCTGAAACCAACCTCTCGCGTAAGTCACGGGCCGCAAGATGGTGCAAGATTCACAACTGTGAAACAGTGAATGTGAATCTAATCTGGTCTGAACTGGGCTTCAGTGCCAAAACTGAAAAGAAAGACAAGTCTGTGCTCACTTTGCATTCATCATGTGCTCAGTTTTCTTTCCATCCCCTACAATCCTCCTCAGCAACATCACACCACAGTGCGCTGCACAGAGAGCGCCGCACAATGAACTTGCAGGGGACTTTTACCTGCTGCTTGAGCTGCGTTTCTTGTTCCTTCATAAGTTCACACTTGTGTCGGGACTCTGTGGCATCTTTCAGCAGCTGACAGCAACACAACAGATCCAGTTTGACTCAGTGACAGTTAACAGAATCTGCAGCTTTCCTGCTGCAACTAAAAATGTGAACTTCAGGCTTTTTCACAATACAGCCAAAAATAGAAAAGCAGGGAAGCTTACAAAGTCTCGCTCTCTCTGTTGTTTCTCCTCCACTTCTTTCATCATCTCTGTGATTCTCTGCAGCTTGGCATCCATCAGCTGCTGCTGCAGCTCCTTGTGCTTGAACACTTTGTCTATATGCTGGCAGAGAAATGCACAGGTTTGACATGAGACACACGGGACATTCAATGTGTCAACAGGACACTGACATCACACTTCACCCTGAGTTAGAATAAGACTGTAGGATAAAACACGGCCTGAACGCAGCAGGGTTTTGCAGAGGGACCACTTAGATTTACGATGGTTTGCCTTACCACAGCCTGCTGCTTACAGCAAAGGAACAGCAGTGTATCAGGTTGCGGCCCATCTGTGGACGATGCAGAGGTCAACTCGGGGTCTTGTGCATGAACTGGCATTATTTACGTCCCACATATGCTGTGTCGGATGATTTGCGGACGTTCATGCTGGTTATACAGTTGCAAATTGAGCTTTACCAGCGACGTGTTAGCACGGTTTATTTTTCTGTAGGTACTTCGGTCAGCGAGCCTTACCGTGAGGCAGCGTCGCTCCAACACTGGTCAGGGTGCGGAGTAATCCATCAAATGTGAAAATCCATCAAACGTTAAATGGTAATTCTGTGTCAGAATGTGGTAGCGTAAACTGACCCATTTCGGCGGCGGCGACTTTCTCTCACCCTCAGTGAACAGCGCTATTATGACATTTGCACAGTAGCGCATGCAGCCGGTGTTCTGTCGAACTGTGTGTCTCGACAGTTCCACGTCCCGACAATATTGTGCATACATAGTTGCGCAGAGGGCTGGCCTGTCGACAGGAATGACATCTCGTCAGAACACCAGTCAGGGCACCGAGTAATACATCTAAATGTGAAACTGTTGAATATTTTGTCACCATTGCCCCAATATTATACAGTCTGCAATCTCACATGATTAATAAATCAGATTTGGGGAAAAATGTAATTGGATTAGAATTAAACATGTCTCCTGTTTCATACAATTTAATTCATCATTTATTATGCATATTGTAGCTTCCACATTCTTTTCTTTAGTTTTAACTCTTGATGACTGTTACTGGCCCTCTTCAATCTGAGCAGCTGCTCGCTGCCTGATTTCAAAAGGAGATTTATTTGGGGAGCAGAGGTTTGCAGAGGTGCTGCTGTGACACTACACAAATTGGAGTACTAAGACAGATGTGTGGAAATCCACTGGTAGCCAGAATAAGAAATGTGGGAACTGGGGGTACAGCAAAAGCAGGACAAATATATTAACACAACTGATCTGAGAGCACAATATTGCCCTCTGGCAAACACTGCTTTGCTACAAGTGCTTGTTACATTCTGATAACATTTCAAGGTATGCGATAGTTGATATTAAGATGCAGGTCGAGGGCCATAATGCTGCCAAAATGTGCCAATCTTGTACAATATTATAATATGCGTATTACCGAAGTATAACAAGGAATTGTACCAACATTCCCAAAATTCCTCGTAAAAATGTGAGTAGAGATGATTTCAGAATGCAGGCACCCACTCATGAAACTGGGGGAGTCTAGATTAGTTAATCAAGAGCCAAAGTTCTGATAAAATGGGCACAACTTGAACAATATGAATGAAATTGTGTGAGAGAAGAAAGACTTCAGAAACGGCAAACCTATTTAAGTATGATCCCGAACATTTAAAAGTTTCGTTGCAAACAGTGAACAGCGTAGTTTAAACACAGAACACCAGTGCCCAGAGTACAATATCCCCCACTGGCAAATGCTGCCTTTGGTACTTGCCACATTCTGATAACATTTCAAGGACTTGTAGACATTAGATTGAGCATATCTCAGCATTCCTTGGCTCAACCATCGCACTCTGCTATGGAGGTGGATGTTATCACTGAGGTGACACCTAGATATACAGAATTTGATACCATTTCACTTGACTCGCTGACAAAACATGTGATGTCTACAAAAAGCACAACCTGCTTATTTGATCCTATACCAACAAAACTGTTTAAGGACCTGTGGCCCATTCTTGGGCCGACTGTGGTGGAAATTATTAATCTTTCACTAACCTCTGGATCTAGGTGTTTTAAATCTGCAGTGATTAAACCATTGCTTAAGAAATCTAGTCTTGACCCTGGTGTATTGAATATTTATAGGCCAATATCCAGCAGTGGGCACAGTTCAGCTAATCCGATAGTAGATAATTATTAAAGCTAATGTTTTTGCTATCGGATTAGCTTTTCAGATAAGTTTTTAAATAATCAATGGTCAAAAACATTTGTAAACACTAAAATCAAACATTGTAGTCCGTCTGTTGTGTGTTTGTAGCAGACTGACTGCCTGTCACTGGCTGATGATGTCATCATTAAGTGCAAAACATGACTGGCCGGTCGCCGCAGGGAGCATTGTGGGTAGCGTAGTTCCCGTGGCGCTTAAAGTGAAACTGGTTTATCAGAAGCCGACAGTATAATCTGATGTGGCTGCGTCCAAATCAATACTAGTAGTTATCGGTTATCTGTAATAAAGATAAATTTTTTAGCAGTTTATCGTCATAAAAGTTAACTTTTCAGTTATCTGATTTATGATTATTGAAGCGAACTTCTTGGTTAGCTGTGCCCACCACTGCCGATATCAAATCGGTCATTCTCCTCTAAGATTCTGGAAAAAGTGGTTTCACAGCAGCTTGTGGACCATCGTACTGAGAATTATCTTTTTGAGCCACTACAGTCTGCTTTTAGAAAACATCACTCCACAGAGACAGTGCTTACCAGAGCAGAGAATGATTTTCTGCGTGCAATGGATTTGGACACTACTATGGTTTTGGTGCTTTCAGATGTTAGTGCCGCGTTTGATACCGTGGATCATTGTGTTTTACTTGATAGGCTAGAAAATTATTTTGGGATTACTGGAAGTGTCCTTGCTTGGTTGACGTCATACCTCTCCAGTCATTCTCATTGTGTTGTGTATAATAACACTAACCTCTAGCGCCCCTTAGGCAAATCCTGCAACATTTTGGTATTGCCTTTCATTGCTATGCTGATGATACTCAACTGTACATGCCAATAACTGCTGGTAATCTTATCCACATAAAATCCTTAGAAGATTGCCTTGTATACCTGAGAAGTTGGTTGTCTAGTAACTTCCTACTCTTAAACTCTGATAAGACCGAAATGATGGTTCTTGGTCCAGCCAGACATCAGCATCAATTTGACCAGCTGGCGCTTAGTTTGGGTTCGTGTGTTATACAACATACGGACAAAGTGAGGAATCTTGGGGTACTTTTTGATCTTATGTTGTCCTTTGACCTCCACATTAGCGATATTACGAGGACTGCCATCTCACATCTGCGAAGCATAGCGAAGATTTGTCCCATCCTGTCTATGGCTGATGCTGAGACTCTGATACATGTATTTATCTCTTCTAGATTGGATTATTGCAATGCTTAATTTTCTGGTCTGCCGCAGTCCAGCATTAGGGGTCTTCAAGTGCAGAATGCTGCTGCCAGACTTTTGACACTAAGCAGAAAGTTTGACCACATTACACCCATTCTGGCATCCCTTCATTGGCTTCCGGTTTCTGCCAGATCGGATTTTAAAGTCCTGTTGCTGGTCTATAAAATTGTTCATGGACTGGCTCCTTCCTACCTGGCAGACTTGGTCAAGCCCTACGTACCGGTGCGGGCGTTGCGTTCGCAAGGCGCAGGACTTGTGTGTTCCAAGGGTTAATAAAAAGTCTATGGGGTATAGAGCCTTCTCTTACCATGGCCCTGCCCTCTGGAACAATCTGGAACCTGCATCGATAAGGCAGTCCAACACGGTGGAGACTTTTAAATCAAGACTGAAGACCCACTTTTTTAGACTGTCTTATCGTTAATTGTTTTTAATGTTTGCTTTGTAATTTCTTTTTATTCTATTATGTTTTTACCTTTTTACTGTGTCCTTTATTTTAATTCACTTTGTGCTGCTATGAATTGTGTGTTGTGTGAAGCGCCTTGAGGCGACTGTCGTGAGATAGTGCTATATAAATTAAAAAATTGAAAACTGAAACTGACTTGTACCAATTTTTACAAAACTCATCCTATATATGTGAGATGATTTCAGAATGCAGGCACCCACTCATGAACCTGAGGGAGTCTAGATTTGTTAATCAAGGGCCAAAGCTCTTGTAAAATGGGCCCAACTCTAAAGATATAACAATACGCGCATTACCAGCCTAAAAGGACTTGTACCAAATTTCAAGAAATTCCTCCTAAACCTTGAGAGGAGTTGATTTTAGAAAGCTTATACCCTTTTAGGGAGGGAGGAACAGACAGAAATCATCACAACATAATCCCGCTTCGGGCCTTCGGCCAGAGGGGGATAGATTTAAAAAAAATAAATAAATAAAACTGAAGGAAAGTAGGTTGAGGAGGTTTACAAATGAGAAGACAAACATGACAAAAAGAGAAAGAAAAGAAAGCTGAAGTCGACAGTCTAAAAGAAACATCTGACAGTGAGTTACCAAACAGTGTGGACAAATTAAGAACATGCATTTACCAGATTTACGCAAAAAAATTTGGGCACCAAAGCCGGCAGCATCCATGTTTTGTGCTTTAGGGTCTGGGAGCAATGACTTGGACTAAGTAGGTGGCCCTGGTCACCCAATGTGATTTTCTGAATGGTTCATGCTAAATTTTAGCCAACAGGGCAGGTGATTGCATTACTGTTTTTTATTTTGAATGTAATAAGGTACAACAATTTAACCCTCTGGGGTCCTTGGGTGCATGCGTTGAACTCAGTTTTTTATCATATTTCTATTAATTGATCAGTGACGGAATGTCAGAGATTTCCCTGAACCACTTCCAGAAACTGCCAACTGTGACTCTTGAGGGCCACCTCAAGAGTCCAACCAGTGTATTGGTTGGACAACAATATCAAATGACAGAAGCCTTTCACAAACATATTGGTATAAACCTTATTGTTGCTGATACGAAAACTTTCATTTTACTAAATAAACAATGCAGAAAAGCAGTGTCTGCTAGAAATGGTGTCACTAAGTAGTGTGTCAAGCAGAGGGCAACGGCATTGTTTACAATTCTATCAAGCATGGCTGGGACTCTGTCGTCATCCCCCTGGGTCACATTATCTACCAGAGAGAAGTAAAGTAACCAGTCCATCACAGGTCACTGTTGGAACCCATTTATAGCTGAGTGGACTCACCACAGAGTGGCCGCAGAGCATCTTACCTCCTCCCGAAGCTCATATTGCTCAATGAGCTTCTTAAGCTTCTCGGCCAGCTCCATGTTCTCCTGCCTCAGTTTGGTGTTGTGGGAGCTGTGCTGTTCCATCTGCACCTCAATGTCACTCAGGGTCATCTGGAAGTGCAGCATGGCCTCCTTACGTTGCTCCTCATACTCCCTGGACCGCTGCAAATTCTCATCCTGTTGGAAGAATGAAAGAAAGGAAGAAGGTGCTTTAGAAGACAAAGATTACATGATAAAATGGCATAAACATACATTACCAATCCAGTGTTTCACTGATCACCTACGAAAGCCATCAGATATATTTGAAGACAGCCTGGTGATACCCTCCCCCCACCCGTTTTTGGTGATGACATCTTGGGATCCCGTGTGAGGGCACATTTTCTGAAATGTGGAGCTAGCAAAAGAGGGGAAGATGGACTTTTAAGGGGTGGGGTGGGTGATACAGGGACTCCCGGGTGGCTCTATGGTTTGCACTCCAGGTTCTTCCCACCATCATTAAAACCATGCACATTAGAATCTGCTCCTGGAGTTGGTTCCCAATCGCAGGACTGTGGCTGCCCACTACTGGCTGAGTTAAATGTAGAATACAAATTTCTCTACATGACAATAAAGGGTGCCCCCCCCCCCCCCCCAATTTACTGTTAGAACACCATGGTAAAGTGTGCTTTGTGCAATATGCAACCTTTAAAACAAGCTTTGCACATGAGAAAGTTTTAATGTCATGACATCCAGGATGTGTGGTTGTACTGTGGCATGAGGATTTTTATCCTCAGACAATGAAGGGGGCATGTCTGCATTTAGATACCAAGCACTGAGAAGTTGTTTGGCTAAATACAATGGTTGCAGGCTGCTAATGTTTACCTTCAGTGTCTTGTTGTGTCTCTGCAGCTCCCTGCACAGGCTCTCCAGCTTGCTGCGTGCCAGGATGGCCTTGCTGTGCTCCCCCTGTAGGTGGATCTTCTCCTTTACAATCTGTGACTGCTTTTTTTGTAGACCTTTCAGCCTCTTCTGCATTGACCGACTTTCCTCCAGCTGAGGACAAATTCATAAGTCAAATATTACGCCATCATGTACCCATGGCTAAAATCCATATCCTAAAGCAAAAGGTATCAACACAAGGTGCCAAGCGGTTGACTTTAATGTGATCTTGTTTGCTCTTTACACAAGACCAGTGTTGCCAGTTAACTTTGACATCAGCGTGCACGCGTATCACACGCGGTCAAAGGTAACTCCCGCTGTTTTCAAAAGCTCGCGTATGCACACACACACATGCCCTAATGCAGATGCCATTAGAACGTAAATAAAATATTGTTTATGACTGATCGAGTAAGTCTGCATCATCAATATAAACATATACCATTCCTGGTTCTCAAGACTTGGCACCTAAGTGGCTCTACTCTACTCTTACTCTTCATTTTAGATTTCTGTGTAGGCTCTCAGTTGTCCAGGTGGTTTCCATAGCAGAGAAGCTTGAATCTTCGACTGGACTGGGTTGCTTGACGTGAGGACGTTTCGCTTCAAATCACAGAAGCTTCCTCAGCTAAAATTCTTGCTCTGGTAGTCTGACTTCTGCCTTGACTCTTGTAGAGAAGAATAAACCAGAAGCCAACAAAAGCTGGAGTTTTTAACCTAACCAGACCCCTCCTACCGAGAGGCCGACTGCTATAGGCTAGTGACTAAACAATAGCTCTAATTAGCACCTATTGTGCTCTAGTTAGCACTCTCCTAATGATGGGGTGGAAGCCTCCCCTGATGGCTCCCTTGACAACTCTCCTGATGACGTGAATGACTCATTACCATGAACAAAAGACTGAAACTGCTTTGACCTGAGTACCCCATTGTAAACAGGGGACAAAGCGTGTCTGAGACCCGCCCCCCGGTTAAGGCTGGGTTTCAACTGTTTTACAAAGAATGCTTCCTTGACACATCTCTCAAACCATTTCTTTTCTCTGGCTAAGATTTTAACTTCCTTGTCCTCAAACGTGTGGTTAGTGTCTTTCAGGTGAAGATGAACTGCAGACTGAGGTCCACTGGCGACCTCTCTGCGGTGCTGGTATAGCCTCTTGTTTAAAGGTTGCTTAGTCTCACCTATGTAGTGTTCATTACAGTTTTCCTGACATCTGATATAATACACTACATTGCTCTGTTTTTAACTAGGGATCCTGTCCTTAGGGTGAACTAATTTCTGTCTCAAGGTGTTAACCGGTTTAAAGTAAACTGGGATTTTGTGCTGTCTGAAGATCCTCTGTAGTTTTTCCCCTACTCCTGCTAAATAAGGGAGAGACACTCTTCTTCTTGTCTCCGTCTCCTGTCTATCTGGTCTCTTTGTTTTCTGGGACTTATGCACTTTGTCCAGGGACCATCGTGGGTACCCACTTTCCGTACAAGTTGTTGTTCTTTAGTCCTTCCCTCTGCAGTTGTGGGCACCTGTAGGGCTCTGTGTTGAAGAGTCCTGATCACCCCGAGCTTGTGTTCAAGGGGGTGGTTTGAGCCAAAGAGCAGATATTGGTCAGTGTGAGTGGGTTTTCTGTAAACCTCTGTCTGGAGCTGCCTGTTCTCTCCAATCGTAACATCACAGTCCAAGAAGGCTAAATGGTTGTTTCTGGCATCCTCACGTGTGAACTTGATATTGGAATCCACCGAATTGATGTGTTCTGTAAAGTCCTCGACCTCCTGTTGCTTGATTTTAACCCATGTGTCATCGACATATCTGAACCAGTGACTGGGAGAGATGCCCGTGAATGACGTCAAGGCTGTCTTCTCCACTCGCTCCATGTACAGATTGGCCACAATGGGGGATACCCGAGACCCCATCGCACAACCATGGATCTGCCTGTAGTAATTCCCCCTAAACAGGAAATACGTGGTGTTAAGACAGATCTGCAAGAGTTGGCAGATGTGGTCTGGTGTGAGTTTGGTCCTTTCAGGTAGAGACACATCCTCCAGCAGTCTCTGCCTCACAGCTGAGATGGCCTCAGCAGTGGGGATGCAGGTGAACAACGAAGTCACATCAAATGACACCATAGTTTCACCTGCCTCCAGCTGCAGGTCCTTGATCTTGTTCACAAAATCTTGTGTGTTCTCCACATGGTGGTCTGAGTTACCCACTAGAGGAGCCAAAATCCACTTGAGGTGCTTGGCCAAATTGGTTAGTGTAGAAGAATTTTTAGGTCCATATTTGAACTGTGATGAACTATCAAGTGTCCTGATCCGAACTGTATGTCCTCTGGTTGAACTAGCAGGTGTTCAACCCAAAAAAAAGGGCTCTATTAGTCATTCAGTCTGTCAGGGGCTTTCCAAGGCCTTTTAGGTGCTTTCCCGCAGGCCACGTGCAGGGGCCTCAGGCCAGCTGCACGTGTGGCTGAGGCCACGTGCGGAGGGGGCCTCAGGCCAGCTGCACCTGTGGCTGAAGGTCTTTTAAAAAAATCAGTTGTAAATCCTTCACGTTTTAATGGGAGCGTTTGTCACATTGAAATAATGGCCTAACACCTGCTTAGGGTTCACTAGAGGACGCTTCCAATAGAAAACCATGTCTTGGGAATGAAATAAATAAAAAAGTCGAAGGAGGAGCGATGCCCGCGGGTCTCCAATAAATAGACGAGCGCGGTTGTCATATTCAGTCTCTCTAGAGGACTCAGTTGGTCTAAGCTGTGTCGAAGGCTTAAATAAACTTAAAAACTCTGTGCATTTTATCTTGCTTAAGGCTGAATTATTCTAAAGTGTTGTGTCAATTTCTAGCATATCACTTGCAATTAGTTTGTGTTATCTAAAAGATGACATCCTGAGAAGACTAAAGACGAGCCGCGACAGAACTTGGCGAGCCAGCTTCAGGAGGGTCCAGGGGCATTCCGGCAGCCTGGGGCAGTCCAGCTCATCCCTCCAGACCGTAAATAACAGTGATCACGACTAAAAGGTAAGCAGAAACCTTTTATAATTTCTGCACGATCTGGAGGAGTGAGTCGGGATTTCCGCCCAAGTTGACAGGTGATATTTTTAATTGCCTCTTACCCAAAAGAACCTGGACTAAGAAAATTGATAAGAGACTAAAAAAGATAAGATTGAAAATTATCAGGCCTTGTAGATAAAATGCTCAGAAGGTGTGTGTGTTCCCGGGAAAAAGAATGTCTGTGTGAGTGAAAGGTCAGGAATGTTCATGAACTCTGGTGCGGAAAAAGAGTGCGTGAAGAACTAACCTGAATGCTTGGAGAATAATTGGTGTTGAAATTCGTTACTAACGTGCCGGCTGATAGCATGCGCTGTAGGGGTTAATTTAGGGGAGTATACTGACAAATAGATACAAGGTAATACAAGGTTGTTTAAAGAGTTTAACAGAGACTGAAGTGAAATAAGTGAGAAAAAGAGTTTAACAGAGAATACGTGCAGAGGAAGCACAAGATAAGCGCCTGAGGGGGCGCAGTAGAAATACCGTACGTGATAAAGAGATTTAAAAGTGCAAAGTGGCACAGCTGACAGTAAGTAAAAGAGCTCAATAAAGGACGTCATTTTTTAAGAAAAGAGAAAAACTATAAAAATAAAATAAAATGAATGAAGAGTTAGTGCAGAATACATGAGAATTAATGAAGCAGAAAATAGTGCAGTAAGGCACCAGATACACGCTTGTGGGGCGTGGGAGAAGAATAAGTAATTAAGTACACAGTAATATGAGTTTTTTATAAGACAAGAAAAAGAGTATTTTCAGTGCAAAGGCACCTTAAGCTCACGAGGAGCTCAGTAAGTGAAAAAAAAAAAGGTAGAAGAAAGTGCAGAAAGGCACAGGATACGCACGCGAGGCGCGATAAGGCGTAGAAATAAATGAAATATTGTATGCTCAGAAAGGAGCTTGTGAAAATAATATAGTAAGCACAGGATACGCACGCGAGGCGCAGTAAGGCGTAGAAGTAAATGAAATATTGTATGCTCAGAAAGGAGCTTGTGAAAATAATATAGTAAGCACAGGATACGCACGCGAGGCGCGGTAAGGCGTAGAAGTAAATGAAATATTGTATGCTCAGAAAGGAGCTGGTGAAAAATAATATATTAAGCACAGGATACGCACGCGAGGCGCGGTAAGGCGTAGAAGTAAATGAAATATTGTACGCTCAAAGAGGGCTTGAAAAAAGTAATATATGAAGTTGCTGACAGCACCGGAGAAGCTGTCTAACGTGAAGAAGAGATACATGCTTAAACAGAACACATTGGTGTTAAGTGAATAAAAAGTTGTTTAAAGCCGCAGAGTGAAAAGTGGCAGAAGTCTAGATAAAGATATATAGAAAGTTGTTTTTAATAATTTTTGTGTATAAAGCTGTTGAAAATTGTGTGTGGGAGAGTGGAGAGTAAGCGGGGAGGTGCAAGCAAAGCTGTAAGGGCTTGCAAGCTGGCTGACATACAAGATTAATGTGAAAGAGTACGAGGGGGAGGTATTTAGACCCAACAGGAGGACTTGGGAGGTGCATGACAGGCAGAGAGGAAAGTGTGAAACAGAGACAGTGAAGAAAAAGACAGGAGAAGAGTGCTATGTAAATACAGAGAAGGTAGATATTATTTCAAAGAGAGAAAACTAATAAACAAATATAGCAGAAAAGACTAGAAGCAGAAAGTTAAAAAAATTAGAAGGAAAATAGAAAGTCGGGAGCAAAGACATTAGGAAGTGTTAGGGTTGTAAGAGGATTAAATAAATAAAATTGGTTATAAATCAAAAGAGATAAAGCTTAGATTATAGTGAAAAAGCTGACAGACTGATCAATGCTTGGGACAGTCATTGATGGGAGACTTAAGTGATGATGAAATAATACTCCCAGAACATTACTTGACTGACGGAGACATCGAAACCCAGGGAATCAGGACACATTTTTGGCTGGAAAGGACCTATTTTGACAGGGTAGGAGCAGAACATTGGCAGGACGAACAAGAGATCAATCAGAAATTATGGCAGATTACTAAGGTAATCAATCTGAAGCAAAAGAAAGAACAATTCCCTCTAATTAATTGGGAGCTGCTGATAAGACGTCTGTGGCATCAGGGTTTAACCCCGTGGCTGGAGCTGCTTTGTGCTGACCCTAATAAAGAACTTAGCATACCATTAAATCATTTAGTAACACTACCAACCGATCCAGGTGAAGAACTGTTTCCTAGGTTGACTCTGACTGTGGTCCCAAGGAAGGTTCGGTGGGAAGCAGGTAAATTTTCATATTTAGTTAAAGAGAAAGTAGACGGGCATAGCAGTTGGAAATTTAATCCTTTTAAGGGTTTAAAATACATAATAGGTGTTACAGCCAGCAAGTTATTGGTCTGGATCAGGACAGCCCCTGAGGGACTACCAGAACACCATAGAAACACCTCACATAGCGTTTGTCAGGGTTACATGGGTAACTCTCAAGGTCAAGGTCGGGAAAGTATCCCGCTAGACTTAGTACTAAGAAAATATCCAGGAAAACGCACTAAGGCCAACCAATGTATGAGAAAGTGGCACAAAAGGTCACATGGGGGCAGGCAATGGCCTTTGGAGGGATCATTTGATCCGGTGATGTGTGAAGCAGTTGCGGTAGAAATACAGAAAAAAGAAATTAAAGATCAGCAGAAGAACATAAATGACAACAAAAAACGCACTGGAGAAAAAGAAGTTTTGGCCTTGTTCAAGCAGGAAGCACAGAGGCTACAGCAGAAAAGAGAAAAAATGACAGAGGAAAGATCCAAAGAGACTAAAGCCAGTGCACCGAGCTGGGAATCAGAGCCACCCCCATATAAACGTCATGATATGGGAAAGACAGCTGGACAATTTGTATTAGGAACTCGTGAAGAGGACCAAGGCATGGATGTGGAGGGCAAATTCACACTGACACTAAAAGCTCGAGAGCCACAAGGAGACAGGTCCTCAGTCTGTCAAATGGATCATACAAGGTCTCCAAGTCCGAAAGTAAGTGGTCGCTCAACACGACCAGCAGGGGGGGCCACAAATAACAGTGACACGGAGGCAGACGAGGATAAAGAGAGAGACCTGAAGGCTCCGCCTGCACATCGAGGTCCACTGAAAACCGTCCCCTCCCACCATAAGTCAGCCGACTGGACCTTCACAGGCTATAGAGGCTCCGAAGAGTGGCACAAGAGCTTCTGTGACACACTGGATCTGGCCAGAAGAGATAATGAAGAACTAGCAGAGCAACTTCGGCTAGCGAAGGAAAGAATACAAAGACATAGGGATGCCGAGGAAAGAAGAATATTACAACAATCGACGCCCAATCAAGGGAATCACATTATACAGCCACCCACCCGAAAAATTTCTGGTGAGATCATCATTGAGACTGCAAAAGAGGCCCGACTCAGGCAAAGACAACAATGTGTAGCCAAAGACATAGCGGCTTTCGAACAGAATATAACCGACTGGATGGACTGCCTGGAACCAGTCAGTCGCACTCGATCTGGAAGACAGTATGGAGCCCCCACAGAAGAAGAGGAGGACGAAGACCTCATATGCCCATTGGTGGTTAGAAATGGTCATCATGTGTATACCCCATGGAGCTGGACAGACATGGTGGGGCTGGCCAACAGGCTGCCAGACATCACCCAAGGAGCTGGGAGATGGATAACTGCCTTAGAAGAAGGCACTGCAGGGGTAACCTTGTCTTTAGGTGACATAAAAGCCTTGCTAATGCATGTCATGGGAAAACATGACACTGAAGAATTAGCAGGAAAGGTTGGACTAACACAAATGATGGGCACTAATCAACATGATGAAGTCCCCTTTAATCGCTATAGAAACTCCATGTGGGAAGGACTGAGAAGAAAGTACCCTGAGGTCTTGGATCCCTCTAAATTGGATGATGAGGAGTGGACACCTGAAGAGTGCCCAAAGAAGTTCCTGCACCGATTCCAGAAGAGATGGGCAGAGGAAACAGGAAATGCATGGAACCATTCTCCAGCAACTGAAATCCTGTTTAAAATAACTGTAAAAACGGCTCTACCAGATGAGGTTCAGAAAGCCCTAGATGGAGTCGTGGGACTATCAAAAATGAATTGGGCTTTATACTCTGAGCATATGTCACCATCTTGAAATCTACAAGAAAGAAAAACAAAAAGAAGAAGATGCAGCAAAATCCCTGATGAAAAAATTGGTGCAGATGCAGTTGGGAGAGCTAACCAAAGTCAAGAAAGAAAAAACAAAGACCCAGGCACCAATGATGACCCCTGTTCCTTCTGAGCCGGCAAGCACGGGCCTTACGGCAAACACTGCTGCCACCATACAGGCACCTGTGGTAACAGCCACACAGAGCCCCCAAGGAGCAGCAGGGAGCACTGCTGCAGGAGAAGTCTCAGCACCAGTGGAGCATCACTATCACTACCATAGCACTGGCACACCCGGAAATGGACCCACCTACAGTCATGGGTGGAGAGGAGAGTCACGGAACTTTCAAGGTCAAAGAGGAGGGTGGCGAAGAGGATCTCGCCAACCTTCATTTGGAAGCAGATTCCAAAACTCAGCTCCCAGGAACAGTCAAGCGGGACCGCCTATGGGATCAACACCCCCAATAGGGGATCAACCCTCTAATGAGTGTTGGAGCTGTGGACAACCTGGACATCGAATGAGAAATTGTCCGGCCCGACCTTGGGTTGGACCCTCTGCCTATTGGCAATAGGGGGGCCTAGAGAAGACAGAGGGGGAAACGGTGGCATTGGCTATTTCGATGATACCTAAGGAAGAGCCAACCGTCACCGTTAATATACAAAACAGAGATTTCCCTTTCATGGTGGATACAGGGGCAACATACTCTTGCATAGGGAAAATGGGCGCTCATCTCCCCGTCTCTGGGTCTGTAATTAAGACCATCGGCTTCTCTGGGAAAACTCAAATAATACCGTTTACACGCCCACTTCCTGTAACGATTGCAGGAAAAACAATTGAAGCACCCCTGTTATACTCACAAAATACACCTGTGAATTTGCTGGGAAGAGACATTTTATGTAAGCTACAAACCCAGATAGTGTGTACCCATCAAGGACTGCAAATACACTTTCCTGACGAAGCACTCGCCAACATTATGGTGCTTATGGACATGGAAAACAAGGTCCGACCTGTGCAACCCATGGTATACTGGCTGAAGTTACAACCAGAAAATTCAAATCTTCAACTGGAATGGGAAAAATGGAAGCCCTGGGCAGAACAACACTATGAAGCAGTATGTACACCTAGTTTACCTTTACATGTCACCCTGATGTTCGATGCCAAACAAGAACAAACTGACTATGCATGCTGCTGGGATGTATTGATGAATCAACGGCTGTTTCACATAACCACCACAGAAATTTATTTAGGCCCCCAAGGGGCCGCAGCTTCTGTCAAGCTAACTTCAGCTGAACAACAATGGTATCACGTGCCGAATGCCACGCCTCATGTGACCCTTTTAGTCTCAGAAAAGTACGAATCCCATGACCTAGGTCCAATGGTAAAGACAGCCTCAGAAGTTGAAGAATGGCAAAACATGGAAAGTCCACAAGTACATCTGTCAAAAGACCAGCAGTTTGTACGAATTAACTTAAAAGTAAATGATGAGGCTATAGCTCAAAAAGTGGAGCTCAATCCTAGACCAGAGGGACAGATGGTGTTATCGGCCCAACAAGAGAAATTGTTAGAGCAAATACCACCAGTGGTGTGGTCCAAAAGCAAAACGGATGTAGGACTAGTAAAAACAGCCTTACCAGTAAAAATAAAAGTAAAACCGGGAGCAAAACTGCCTCACCAAAGGCAGTATCCATTAAAACCTCAGGCTATTGAAGGCATAAAACCAGTAATTAAGGGACTAATGGCAGCTGGAGTTTTAATAAAAACTGCAAGCCCATGCAATACTCCTATCTATCCTATCCCTAAAAACAATACCAAAGAGTATCGGCTGGTACATGATCTGCGTCCTATCAATGCAATAATAGAAATGGATGCACCTATAGTACCTGATCCGCATACTATACTATCAAGCATCCCTGCTGGAGCAAAATGGTACACAGTAATAGATCTGTGTTCAGCCTATTTCAGTGTGCCTGTGCACCCAGACTCACAACATTTGTTTGCATTCACATTTCTGGGACAACAGCTAACGTATACACGGCTACCTCAGGGACTGAACCTGTCCCCAGCCATCTTTAACAAAGTCCTGGCTGAAGATTTACAACACCTTGACATACCCAGTACATTGGTGCAATATATGGATGATCTCCTTATTGCATCAGAGACTCAAGAACAGTGTGAAAAAGATTCATTAATTGTATTGCATGCATTGGCAGATGGAGGTCATAAAGTAAGTAAGGACAAATTGCAGTTCTGCAAACAACAAGTAGAATACTTGGGAAGACAGTTGTGTGGGACCACGCGATGTATAGCCCCAAGCCAAGTGGAGGCTATAATCAAGGCTCCCAAACCCCAAACAGTGGGACAGATGCTTTCATTCCTTGGGATGGCAGGGTACAGTCGGCCGTGGATTTGTGATTATGCTATAAAAACTGCACCTTTGCGTGCCATGATTAGAGCAGTGGGGCAAACAAGCAATGCAGCTCTCCTCGTCTGGACAGATCAGGCAACGGGAGCTTTTGAGGCCCTAAAAACAGACATGCAATCTGCTCCCGCGTTAGGTAACCCAGATTATGGGAAACCTTTCCATTTGTATGTTACTGAAAAAGCTGGTTATGCTTGTGCTGTACTAATGCAGGAAACAAATGAAGGAAAACAACCATTGGCCTATTATAGTACAAAGCTTGACAACATTGAAACAGGATTGCCACCATGCTATCAGGGTCTAGCAGCAGCTGCCTTTGCATTTCAAAAAGCATCATCCATAATCATGGGACATGCAGTAATGTTGTACACGTCGCATCAGTTACATGCCCTGCTAACCAGTCAACGTTTTGTCTTAACACAAGCTAGACGCACTGGATATGAAGTTGTGTTGTCCGCTCCAGAAATAACAATACAACGTTGTCACACGGTGAATCCCGCCACCAAATTGACCACACCGTTAGATGGTACTCCACATAACTGTGTGGCAGAGACAGAGAAATTTTTGAGAGCCAGAGAACATTTGTATAATCACGCCATAGATGCAGATCTAACCCTGTTCGTGGACGGCTCATGCTTTCGGGATGCCGCGGGATTGCATGCGGGTATGGGGATTGTTAAACTAAACACGGATGGCGAGACCTTTGAATTACTGGAGTCCCAAGGAATTGATCAGCCTTGTTCAGCCCAACTGGCAGAAATCAAAGCCTTAACTATGGCTTGCCAGATAGCTAAAGATCAACGTGTTAATATCTACACAGACTCAGCCTACACTTATGGCGTATGTCATGTACATGCAAACATTTGGAAACAAAGGGGATTCCTGAGAGCAGATGGCACCCCTGTCACTCATGGAGAAGCGATTTCCCAACTGTTACAAGCTCTCCAATTACCGTCTGAGGTAGCCATCATTAAATGTGCAGGTCATCAAAAGAATAATAACATCATAGCTCAAGGTAACAACCTAGCAGATGACGCAGCGCGCAAAGGAGCACAAGGAGAAAATATGTTTCCCCTGCTAACCATCCAAGATTGTGCCCCACTGGTTTCACTTGCCGCACTGATAGTGGCTCAAAGTAGGGCCAGTGGAGAAGACAAACGAATGTGGGGTAAACGAGGCGCTATTGAGACACGCAGTCAGGGGCCAGCGGACAAGCTGTGGCGCAGTAGTCATGGACATTTTGTGTTACCCACCAATTTATTACGACATGCAATCATTTGGGCCCACGGACCTGATCATTGTTCGCGAGTCCAAATTATGAACAAACTAAAAGCTGTCTGGTGGTCACCATATATGGCAGCAACAGTGGACCGTTTGTTGAATGAGTGTGAGGTATGTGCACAGTACAATGTCCGGAAATCATTCACAGCGCCTTAAGCCCACATTCCGGTCCCTGATGGGCCATTCAGACATCTTATGATGGATTTCATAGACATGGGAGCTGAAAATCGAGTTAAACGAATGAGATATGTTTTGGTAGTGATATGCAGATTCAGCCGATGGATTGAGGCAGTAGCCTCTGCAAATCAAGACCATAAAACGGTAGCCAAATTCTTGTGCCGAGATGTCTTTCCAAGATTTGGCATTCCAGATACTATCTCATCTGACAACGGTAGGGCTTTTGTAGCCAAGGTTACACAAGAAACATTCAAACAATTGGGTATCAAACAGAAGTTTGGGTGTGTTTATCACCCCCAATCAAATGGGGCGGTGGAACGGGCTAATGGCATTTTAAAGAACAAACTAGCAAAAATCATAGCAGACAGCAATGGCAAACTAACCTGGCTGGATGCGTTGCCGCTTGCTTTATTGTCAATGCGCTCACAAACTAACCGACTAACCCATTTGACACCATTTGAAGCTCTTACAGGTCGGCCGATGCCTATTCCATACCTGAGAGGACCCTACGAAGGACCATCGCTGGAGCAGCTACAAGACGAATGGCATAATTATCTGAGACAGTTAACCCAAATACACAAAACTATCTTTTTGCAGGTCAAAGGTGCTACAGAAGACAGAGAAGCAGAGATTCCACTCGAAAATCAGAGCATCCAGCCTGGTGATCTGGTTTACGTCAAGGTGTTCAAAAAGAAGTGGGACAGGCCCCGCCGAGAAGGTCCTTTTAAAGTTATTCTTGCCTCACGTACAGCAGTCAAAGTAGACGGTAAGGACACTTGGTTTCATTTAAACCACTGCTGTAGGGTTGGTGGCCCAGCGCCCCTGCGGCCTCGGCAAGCTCGTCTTGGCAGAGCCGCCGGGCCAAGGGGGGAAGCAGGAGAAGCCAGAGACCCTACAGCAGCACCGAGGGACGGCCACGCCTCCCTGCAGCCAGAAGAAGCACCGAGGGAAGGCCACGCCTCCCTGCAGCCAGAAGAAGCACCGAGGGAAGGCCACGCCTCCCTGCAGCCAGGCGAACACTGGCCAAGGCGCTCACAGAGACTGATTGAACAAAGACGATGCACAGCTTCAGAGAGTAGTGGATCCCTGCCAGATAGAGCAGCGACAGACTCAGATGCAGACTCAGAGACAACTGGAGACGCAGGCCAACAGACAGACAGAAATACAGACCGACAGATAGACAGGCCACAGGAGACATCAGACTCGGACAGCAACTTAGTAGATTTACCGACAGAAGAACCGCAGGAAGTACAACCCAGACAAAGCACAGATACACCACACATCCCTAGTGACAGCTCATCTAGTGACGGCTCACTTAGTAGCACATCTAGTAGCACATCTCAACAGTCATCAGAGCAATGATTAAGGAATTATTCAAGGGATTGACAATACTACTGGTGGTCAGTATGGGAGAAAATAGACATCCAAAACATACAACGGACTGTGCCGTGGCCATGGCCGCAATAGCAGCTAAACAAGGCATTCTAAACACAGGAAAAACATATAATTTGGTATACATTAAATCAAAAGCCTACAAGAACATAGGAATACAGGGAAAGCTGGGGGATTACATATTAGGCGAAGCCATTAGCATCAAATGTGAAGAGGAGGGAACACTCAACATAGAGGTAATTTGTGATAAAAGAGGATGCAGGGAAACCAAGCAAGACGTAACTGTTACAGTACATGAAGCCACAAAATGGGTAAAAATCAAACCAAGGAAAAAGAGGACAATTAGAAGCCTAGAAACAAGCAGTCACTTAGGGAGATGGGATCCCAGTACAGACCTAGCCCGCACACAAGGGTTGAAGACCAATTTATTTTACCAATGGTTGAAATTTTCGGCTAGGCAGGTCAGTGAAAAGCCTTGCATAGCCTGTCACCGGAAAGGTGTGATACCTCAGGCTAAACCCCTACCTGATATCAACAACTGTTATAGGAGTCCCCAACATAACTCAGACCAAGCAGAATGCTATACACAATGTGTTATGAAAATGGCAGTAGGTGATGAAAAATATGCTGCCGACAGTAAACTTTGTCCAGTGCCCCTAAGTACAGAAGGAACCGTTCCACCTATGATTAAAATAGAGAAAGGGATGATACACCCATTCTGTATAGCTAAAGGCTTAGTAGCACAATACATAAGCGATTGGCAGGTAGGGACGACCCAGCCAAAACACCACATACAGTGTATGCAAAAGCAGCAAGAATACAAACCGGCCAAAACAGCATGGAACATTACCGTCTGTCACACCCTGCCAGCAGCAGGCATACAGTGTGAACAAATAGTACCGGCCACAGGGGGGTCTGTAATTGGACTGAATCTCACCCATGCTTCATGGGTATCAACTCCAAATTTAGCTAAGGGAACGGTACCCTTAGCTGACATCTTTTGGATATGCGGACAAAAAAGGAAACTCCTGTCATCGCTGTCCCCGAATTGGAAAGGCCTTTGTGCTCCTGTGATGCTCACAGGAGCAATAACAGTAATTGAAATGCCAAATTCAATACAACCCATGCCACAGAAACTTCGTAAGAAAAGAGGAATAATGACGTTTAAAACAGACTACAACATCACAGTAAGAAACGGGATACCAGAAGGGATACCCCGACAGTTAGAAGCCATAGACAGTAGCAGAGTTAAAGCAGATGAAGATGCGGATAAATGGGGATGGGCATTGGCTCTGTTTGGGGTTACTCCAAAAATCCGTTCTAGGTTCCAGGAGGTGCAGTGGATTAATTACTTGTGGTATAAACAGCAAAGATACCTGAACTGGACATTGGCAGCAGTAGGAGCCTTAACCGAACAACTGCACGCCACCTCGCTAATGACAATGCAAAATAGATTAGCTATCGAGATGATGATGGCTGATGAACAAGGAGTTTGTATTATGATCAAAGCCACCGAATGTTGCACAGCTATTCCCATGCGTACAGGGGAAGACGGAAATTTGACAGAGCTCTTAATCACACTTGAGGAGATGCAACAGGAACTGTTAAGTAACTCCATAGGAGGGAGAAATGAAACTGACGATTCTGGATACATTGTAGGGAATGGAATGAATATTGGCCCACTGTTTTCACTGTTTGGGACTCTAAGGAGAGGGTGGATATCATGGAAAGACTGGTTATACCAGATAGGTGTAATCTTGGCACTAACAGGGGTGGCGGTCTTGCTGGTAATATGTTGTGGTATTCCCTTGATAAAATTTCTGGTCAATAAATTGCTTTCATCCACAGTAGGACAGCTCCCACTGTTAGCCATCCGAGCCCTAGAAGAAAGCACAAACGAAACAGACAGAGAACCAGAATATATGGAAATGGATGAAATACCAATTATCCTCCCCGACAGCCCCCAGCTCCCTAATATTGTGGCGTACACCCCAGATAGGGAGGACTGGGATGGACCGTGCTTGGTGATATTGTAGACGAGGAAGAAGACATGCACGCACATTTACATTCACACACATGCACCCACAAAAATGAGGGATAGGATAGACAATATCTGAAAGAATGACATGGAGCTGTAATAATGAACGTATATGTATATTACTAGGACACAGGAGTATGGCTGAGAGACCAGACTCCCCTGATCAGGGACCTATGCCTGATCTGCCTCTATCAAGTCTGATTGGACTCTCAGAACTGTTTGGAGAAGAGGAGATACAGGAGGGATGGTCGAGACATGATTGGTCGCCACAGCCGCCCTCCATCCAGCAGCTAAACCAGTTGGCAACAGAAGGATCTTCATCGTTCCAGCACCTAGCGATGACAGCTTCACAGAATCTGCCTGCAGCAAGAGTCGGCCCGAGGACTCCACCATCACCTGAAGGACCCTTTGGACTCAGGAACACACCCCTTCCGCAGATGCCATGGAGACAGTCACATGTGCCAGTGGCAACGATACCCTCCAGGGGAGGCAGCCAAGGTCGGCCATATGCAGCAACTGCCCGAGTGCATCCTAGACCCAATTCACTGCTAGGACCTGTCCCCAGCTTTCCACCCCCAAGGCAGGAGAGATATTCTGATCAGCCCAGTACCTCTGGAGGAGGATCAGCAGGGGTAGACCTTAGCCGAACTCACCCACCAGGACAGAGGGGAGCTTTGTACAGGCTGCTAAATGCCCAGAGTGTCCCACCCACTTGCCTGTGCGACATCAACAATACTCCCCCCACACACGAAATGCCTTCCCCCTTGTACTTCCTGTCCCCTGGACTGCACAACCTTAATCTGGTCATGGTCACCCCACAGGACATGGCAATCTTGGTTCGAGAGCTTCGTCTTCCACAAGAGTCTGTTCCAAAAACCTTGGAGCAGCTCCTGCCCCTCACAAATCACATTCCCCATGAGCTATTTGAGGAAATCATGCCACAACTAAGTCAGACAGCTGCATACCTGTTCAGGATACACCGTGACAATGCCAACATCTCTTGTGCTCAGGAAGGCCTCCATACTCAACTGTGTGGTCTTCAGTCTAGTATGGACATGCTAGCCTGCATGATGGAGCATATGGAAAGGGAACAGCTAGGGCTGGCCACCACCACCCTGAATGTGGGCAAGAATTCTCTGGGGGCCCTGTACAACCTGGCCAAGCAGCACAAGGAGCTGGAAAGATCCATCAGAGAACTGCACGACTGTCTGAAAGCCAGAATTCCTGATCCTCCCCCCACTACCCCTGAAAGGCCAACCTCCCCATGTTCCCCAACTTCTCCCAAAACTTCAGATGCTGAGTAAATGCTGAGGAGCGCGGACTGACGTAATGGCACTGAACACGGACTATGATCTTGGTTCTTGAGTTTGAATTGCGGACTGGTTTCAGAAATCTGAGTGTAAATAAAAACAAAGAAGGATATATGTTAGTAACGAAGGTTGGGTAAATGTCTGTCCTTACCATCATCTGCGTAACACAGATAAAGCTAAATGCATACACATAGATATCACATTGCAAAGTTATAAAAAGGGGACCCTTACACGGCGTGTTTGTAGATTTAGTAGTACAGATGCACCATAGGGACCCCTTTTTCTTAAATTATAGCATGCCTCAAGAGACATGCATCGCCTAAATTTGGCGTCTGGCCAAAAAGGGCATTAGAAAACAAGCTGAAAAAGAAGAAAAACAAAGTGGAGAATGTTGAGAAATGACCTATAATGAAAACCATTATATGATTGACTAAGGCAAATGACTTAAGGACGGACATGAAGGGAAACCATTTATTGAGTTTATCATTTAACTAGACATAGCTGCGCTAACCTTAGAATAGTTTCTTGATTGGTTGACTAAATAGTGGTAACGTAGGGGTTATTTGATGCATTTAAATAATAAATGTGTGACTCTTTAACAAAATAATATGTAGAACCAAGTATAATGGGTTGGAGCCTCTGGTCGAGTGAGACAATAGATGCCAGAAGATGATTGGTTGCACTGATGTCAATGTAAAGCCTTTACTTTGCCATGATTAAGAGGTTGCTGTAACTTGTTTTATGTGGCCATTTTAAGTGCCTTGAATTACACCAAAACTCATTGTTTGAATGTCACCTGGCGTTGATATAATCCGGCTAATTGCTCACCTTGTGCCTTAGTATGTAGGTTCACCTGCACTGCAATATATTTACCGTGTGAAGTATCACTGATATTCATATCCGCACCAGAGTTATCAGTAAGTCGAGTGATGTGTTTTTCTTTTTTATTGCAATGCACAAATGAGGATGTCTTGTCGGTAAACAACCCAAGAGTATAGTTGATGTAATGGGACTCTTTCGAGTCCCAGAGGAGGGACTGTAGAAGAATTTTTAGGTCCATATTTGAACTGTGATGAACTATCAAGTGTCCTGATCTGAACTGTATGTCCTCTGGTTGAACTAGCAGGTGTTCAACCCAAAAAAAAGGGCTCTATTAGTCGTTCAGTCTGTCAGGGGCTTTCCAAGGCCTTTTAGGTGCTTTCCCGCAGGCCACGTGCAGGGGCCTCAGGCCAGCTGCACGTGTGGCTGAGGCCACGTGCGGAGGGGGCCTCAGGCCAGCTGCACCTGTGGCTGAAGGTCTTTTAAAAAAATCAGTTGTAAATCCTTCACGTTTTAATGGGAGCGTTTGTCACATTGAAATAATGGCCTAACACCTGCTTAGGGTTCACTAGAGGACGCTTCCAATAGAAAACCATGTCTTGGGAATGAAATAAATAAACAAGTCGAAGGAGGAGCGATGCCCGCGGGTCTCCAATAAATAGACGAGCGCGGTTGTCATATTCAGTCTCTCTAGAGGACTCAGTTTGTCTAAGCTTTGTGTCGAAGGCTTAAATAAACTTAAAAACTCTGTGCATTTTATCTTGCTTAAGGCTGAATTATTCTAAAGTGTTGTGTCATTTTCTAGCATATCACTTGCAATTAGTTTGTGTTATCTAAAAGACGACATCCTGAGAAGACTAAAGACGAACCGCGACATTAGGTTAAAAACTCCAGCTTTTGTTGGCTTCTGGTTTATTCTTAGCTACAAGAGTCAAGACAGAAGTCAGACTACCAGAGCAAGAATTTTAGCTGAGGAAGCTTTTGTGATTTGAAGCGAAACGTACTCACGTCAAGCAACCCAGTCCAGTCGAAGATTCAAGCTTCTATACTTCCTTTTAGATATTGAGATATACCTTAGTATACTAGCATAGTTCCACCTTAGAAATGGAATAGGGTAAGATATACCCTACTGAATTTTCATATAATGAAACACATGGCAAAGCTTCTGGGGAAAACCTGGTCTTGTTTGGAGAGACGGCATCCATCCCACTTTGGATGGAGCAGCTCTCATTTCTAGAAATCTGGCCAATTTTCTTAAATCCTCCAAACCGTGACTATCCAGGGTTGGGACCAGGAAGCAGAGTTGTAGTCTTACACACCTCTCTGCAGCTTCTCTCCCCCTGCCATCCCCTCATTACCACATCCCCGTAGAGACGGTGCCTGCTCCCAGACCACCAATAACCAGTAAAAATCTATTTAAGCATAAAAATTCAAAAAGAAAAAATAATATAGCACCTTCAACTGCACCACAGACTAAAACAGTTAAATGTGGTCTATTAAACATTAGGTCTCTCTCTTCTAAGTCCCTGTTAGTAAATGATATAATAATTGATCAACATATTGATTTATTCTGCCTTACAGAAACCTGGTTACAGCAGGATGAATATGTTAGTTTAAATGAGTCAACACCCCCGAGTCACACTAACTGCCAGAATGCTCGTAGCATGGGCCGAGGCGGAAGATTAGCAGCAATCTTACATTCCAGCTTATTTATTAATCAAAAACCCAGACAGAGCTTTAATTCATTTGAAAGATTGACTCTTAGTCTTGTCCATCCAAATTGAAAGTCCCAAAAACCAGTTTTATTTGTTATCTATTGTCCACCTGGTCGTTACTGTGAGTTTCTCTGTGAATTTTCAGACCTTTAGTCTGACATAGTGCTTAGCTCAGATAAGATAATTATAGTGGGCGATTTTAACATCCACACAGATGCTGAGAATGACAGCCTCAACACTGCATTTAATCTATTATTAGACTCTATTGGCTTTGCCCAAAATGTAAATGAGTCCACCCACCACTTTAGTCATATCTTAGATCTTGTTCTGACTTATGGTATGGAAATTGAAGATTTAATAGTAATCCCTGATAACTCCCTTCTGTCTGATCATTTCTTAATAACATTTACTCTGATGGACTACCCAGCAGTGGGGAATAAGTTTCATTACACCAGAAGTCTTTCAGAAAGCGCTGTAACTAGGTTTAAGGATATGATTCCTTTATGTTCCCTAATGCCATATACCAACACAGTGCAGAGTAGCTACGTAAACTCTGTAAGTGAGATAGAGTATCTCATCAATAGTTTTACATCCTCATTGAAGACAACTTTGGATGCTGTACCTCCTCTGAAAAAGAGAGCTTTAAATCAGAAGTGCCTGACTCCGTGGTATAACTCACAAACTCGCAGCTTAAAGCAGATAACCCGTAAGTTGGAGAGGAAATGGCGTCTCACTAATTTAGAAGATCTTCACTTAGCCTGGAAAAAGAGTCTGTTGCTCTATAAAAAAGCCCTCCGGAAAGCTAGGACATCTTACTACTCATCACTAATTGAAGAAAATAAGAACAACCCCAGGTTTCTTTTCAGCACTGTAGCCAGGCTGACAAAGAGTCAGAGCTCTATTGAGCCGAGTATTCCTTTGACTATAACTAGTAATGACTTCATGACTTTCATTGCTAATAAAATTTTAACTATTAGAGAAAGAATTACTCATAACCATCCCAAAGACATATTGTTATCTTTGGCTGCTTTCAGTGATGCCGGTATTTGGTTAGACTCTTTCTCTCCGATTGTTCTGAGTTATTTTCATTAGTTACTTCATCCAAACCATCAACATGTCTATTAGACCCCATTCCCACCAGGCTGCTCAAGGAAGCCCTACCATTATTTAATGCTTCGATCTTAAATATGATCAATCTATCTTTAGTAGTTGGCTATGTACCACAGGCTTTTAAGGTGGCAGTAATTATACCATTACTTAAAAAGCCATCACTTGACCCAGCTATCTTAGCTAATTATAGGCCAATCTCCAACCTTCCATTTCTCTCAAAAATTCTTGAAAGGGTAGTTGTAAAACAGCTAACTGATCATCTGCAGAGGAATGGTCTATTTGAAGAGTTTCAGTCAGGTTTTAGAATTAATCATAGTACAGAAACAGCATTAGTGAAGGTTACAAATGATCTTCTTATGGCATCAGACAGTGGACTCATCTCTGTGCTTGTTCTGTTAGACCTCAGTGCTGCTTTTGATACTGTTGACCATAAAATTTTATTACAGAGATTAGAGCATGCCCCAACCAGTCCCAGCAGAATCAATCAATTCAATCAATCAATTTTATTTATATAGCGCCAAATCACAACAAACAGTTGCCCCAAGGCACTTTATATTGTAAGGCAAGGCCATACAATAATTATGTAAAAACCCCAATGGTCAAAACGACCCCCTGTGAGCAAGCACTTGGCGACAGTGGGAAGGAAAAACTCCCTTTTAACAGGAAGAAACCTCCAGCAGAACCAAAATGCAGAGTGGTGCATACAGAGCAAAAAGAGAAAGAAACACTCAGTGCATTATGGGAACCCCCCAGCAGTCTAAGTCTATAGCAGCAAAACTAAGGGATGGTTCAGGGTCACCTGATCCAGCCCTAACTATAAGCTTTAGCAAAAAGGAAAGTTTTAAGCCTAATCTTAAAAGTAGAGAGGGTGTCTGTCTCCCTGATCCGAATTGGGAGCTGGTTCCACAGGAGAGGAGCCTGAAAGCTGAAAGCTCTGCCTCCCACTCTACTCTTACAAACCCTAGGAACTACAAGTAAGCCTGCAGTCTGAGAGCGAAGCGCTCTATTGGGGTGATATGGTACTATGAGGTCTCTAAGATAAGAAGGGATCTGATTATTCAAAACCTTATAAGTAAGAAGAAGAATTTTAAATTCTATTCTAAAATTAACAAGAAGCCAATGAAGAGAGGCCAATATGGGTGACATATGCTCTCTCCTTCTAGTCCCCGTCAGTACTCTAGCTGCAGCATTTTGAATTAACTGAAGGCTTTTCAGGGAACTTTTAGGACAACCTGATAATAATGAATTACAATAGTCCAGCCTAGAGGAAATAAATGCATGAATTAGTTTTTCAGCATCACTCTGAGACAAGACCTTTCTGATTTTAGAGATATTGCGTAAATGCAAAAAAGCAGTCTTACATATTTGTTTAATATGTGCTTTGAATGACATATCCTGATCAAAAATGACTCCAAGATTTCTCACAGTATTACTAGAGGTCAGGGTAATACCATCCAGAGTAAGGATCTGGTTAGACACCATGTTTCTAAGATTTGTGGGGCCAAGTACAATAACTTCAGTTTTATCTGAGTTTAAAAGCAGGAAATTAGAGGTCATCCATGTCCTTATGTCTGTAAGACAATCCTGCAGTTTAGCTAATTGGTGTGTGTCCTCTGGCTTCATGGATAGATAAAGCTGGGTATCATCTGCGTAACAATGAAAATTTAAGCAATGCCGTCTAATAATACTGCCTAAGGGAAGCATGCATAAAGTGAATAAAATTGGTCCTAGCACAGAACCTTGTGGAACTCCATAATTAACCTTAGTCTGTGAAGAAGATTCCCCATTTACATGAACAAATTGTAATCTATTAGATAAATATGATTCAAACCACCGCAGCACAGTGCCTTTAATACCTATGGCATGCTCTAATCTCTGTAATAAAATTTTATGGTCAACAGTATCAAAAGCAGCACTGAGGTCTAACAGAACAAGCACAGAGATAAGTCCACTGTCTGAGGCCATAAGAAGCTCATTTGTAACCTTCACTAATGCTGTTTCTGTACTATGATGAATTCTAAAACCTGACTGAAACTCTTCAAATAGACCATTCCTCTGCAAATGATCAGTTAGCTGTTTTACAACTACCCTTTCAAGAATTTTTGAGAGAAAAGGAAGGTTGGAGATTGGCCTATAATTAGCTAAGATAGCTGGGTCAAGTGATGGCTTTTTAAGTAATGGTTTAATTACTGCCACCTTAAAAGCCTGTGGTACATAGCCAACTAATAAAGATAGATTGATCATATTTAAGATCGAAGCATTAAATAATGGTAGGGCTTCCTTGAGCAGCCTGGTAGGAATGGGGTCTAATAGACATGTTGATGGTTTGGATGAAGTAACTAATGAAAATAACTCAGACAGAACAATCGGAGAGAAAGAGTCTAACCAAATACCGGCATCACTGAAAGCAGCCAAAGATAACGATACGTCTTTGGGATGGTTATGAGTAATTTTTTCTCTAATAGTTAAAATTTTATTAGCAAAGAAAGTCATGAAGTCATTACTAGTTAAAGTTAAAGGAATACTCGGCTCAATAGAGCTCTGACTCTTTGTCAGCCTGGCTACAGTGCTGAAAAGAAACCTGGGGTTGTTCTTATTTTCTTCAATTAGTGATGAGTAGTAAGATGTCCTAGCTTTACGGAGGGCTTTTTTATAGAGCAACAGACTCTTTTTCCAGGCTAAGTGACGATCTTCTAAATTAGTGAGACGCCACTTCCTCTCCAACGTACGGGTTATCTGCTTTAAGCTGCGAGCTTGTGAGTTATACCACGGAGTCAGGCACTTCTGATTTAAAGCTCTCTTTTTCAGAGGAGCTACAGCATCCAAAGTTGTCTTCAATGAGGATGTAAAACTATTGACGAGATACTCTATCTCACTTACAGAGTTTAGGTAGCTACTCTGCACTGTGTTGGTATATGGCATTAGGGAACATAAAGAAGGAAACATATCCTTAAACCTAGTTACAGCGCTTTCTGAAAGACTTCTAGTGTAATGAAACTTATTCCCCACTGCTGGGTAGTCCATCAGAGTAAATGTAAATGTTATTAAGAAATGATCAGACAGAAGGGAGTTTTCAGGGAATACTGTTAAGTCTTCAATTTCCATACCATAAGTCAGAACAAGATCTAAGATATGATTAAAGTGGTGGGTGGACTCACTTACATTTTGAGCAAAGCCAATTGAGTCTAATAATAGATTAAATGCAGTGTTGAGGCTGTCATTCTCAGCATCTGTGTGGATGTTAAAATCGCCCACTATAATTATCTTATCTGAGCTAAGCACTAAGTCAGACAAAAGTTCTGAAAATTCACAGAGAAACTCACAGTAACGACCAGGAGGACGATAGATAACAACAAATAAAACTGGATTTTGGGACTTCCAATTTGGATGGACAAGACTAAGAGTCAAGCTTTCAAATGAATTAAAGCTCTGTCTGGGTTTTTGATTAATTAATAAGCTGGAATGGAAGATTGCTGCTAATCCTCCGCCTCGGCCCGTGCTACGAGCGTTATGGCAGTTAGTGTGACTCGGGGGTGTTGACTCATTTAAACTAACATATTCATCCTGCTGTAACCAGGTTTCTGTAAGGCAGAATAAATCAATATGTTGATCAATTATTATATCATTTACTAACAGGGACTTAGAAGAGAGAGACCTAATGTTTAATAGACCACATTTAACTGTTTTAGTCTGTGGTGCAGTTGAAGGTGCTATATTATTTTTTCTTTTTGAATTTTTATGCTTAAATAGATTTTTGCTGGTTATTGGTAGTCTGGGAGCAGGCACCGTCTCTACGGGGATGGGGTAATGAGGGGATGGCAGGGGGAGAGAAGCTGCAGAGAGGTGTGTAAGACTACAACTCTGCTTCCTGGTCCCAACCCTGGATAGTCACAGCTTGGAGGATTTAAGAAAATTGGCCACATTTCTAGAAATGAGAGCTGCTCCATCCAAAGTGGGATGGATGCCGTCTCTCCTAACAAGACCAGGTTTTCCCCAGAAGCTTTGCCAATTATCTATGAAGCCCACGTCATTTTTTGGACACCACTCAGATAGCCAGCAATTCAAGGAGAACATGCGGCTAAACATGTCACTCCCGGTCCGATTGGGGAGGGGCCCAGAGAAAACTACAGAGTCCGACATTGTTTTTGCAAAGTTACACACCGATTCAATGTTAATTTTAGTGACCTCCGATTGGCGTAACCGGGTGTCATTACTGCCGACGTGAATTACAATCTTACCAAATTTACGCTTAGCCTTAGCCAGCAGTTTCAAATTTCCTTCAATGTCGCCTGCTTTGGCTCCCGGAAGACAATTGACTATGGTTGCTGGTGTCGCTAACTTCACATTTCTCAAAACAGAGTCGCCAATAACCAGAGTTTGTTCCTCGGCGGGTGTGTTGCCAAGTGGGGAAAAACGGTTAGAAATGTGAACGGGTTGGCGGTGTACACAGGGCTTCTGTTTAGGGCTACGCTTCCTCCTCACAGTCACCCAGTCGGCTTGCTTTCCCGGCTGCTCGAGATCTGCCAGAGGGAAACTAACGGCGGCTAAGCTACCTTGGTCCGCACCGACTACAGGGGCCTGGCTAGCTGTAGAATTTTCCACGGTGCGGAGCCGAGTCTCCAATTCATCCAGCCTGGCCTCCAAAGCTACGAATAAGCTACACTTATTACAAGTACCATTACCGCTAAAGGAGGCAGAGGAATAACTAAACATTTCACACCCAGAGCAGAAAAGTGCGGGAGAGACAGGAGAAACCGCCATGCTAAACCGGCTAAGAGCTAGTAGCTGCGCTAAGCTAGCGGATTCCTAAAAACACGCAAAGTGAATAACGTGTAAATAATTTAGAGGTGATTCAGCAGAGGGAGTGCTTTAGTTAAGGCACGTGAAGATAACACTGTGAAACAAATAGTTATCTAGGTAACTAGATCAATCTAACTGCACAGATTAAACAGCTAACAGATACAGCAAAACACCGCTGTGCTCCGGAACAGGAAGTGATACAATACCGCAGTGAGAGCCAACCACCAGTAGAGGCAAGCAAGAGCCCTCCCTGAGCCTGGTTCTGCTGGAGGTTTCTTCCTGTTAAAAGGGAGTTTTTCCTTCCCACTGTCGCCAAGTGCTTGCTCACAGGGGGTCGTTTTGACCGTTGGGGTTTTTACGTAATTATTGTATGGGCTTGCCTTACAATATAAAGCGCCTTGGGGCAACTGTTTGTTGTGATTTGGCGCTATATAAATAAAATTGATTGATTGATTGATTGACATATAACACAATAAAGTATAAATGCTTATTTCCATTGTGGTTCTTGTGAAATTATTGCGTGACAAAACAGAGGACCGAGGGTACTTTAGCACTGTGTTATTTTTAAACTGTTTTGAGCCAGTGTAGTGTCAAATCCGTCCCAAGATGCAGTACTGCACTTGCACTGCGCACTGGCCAAATCTCACACATGCGCATGGAACATTAACAAATCAGTCCTTTTGATTCATTTAACAATCTTCCAAGCAACACAATGCTTAGAACACAGGACAGGAAGCAAAGTTTACATTTTCTTGCTCAAGTAAGTAAAACTTACTGTTTGCTTTGGATAAGTACAACTTTTACTTCGTTTCATGATCGATCTGTCTCTTTCCCAGACTGGAAGGTTTTTTAAGCGTGGGGCCATATTTGAGTGTGAATGAATCTGGAGTGAGAAAGTGCAAATTATTTTGTGAGCCTTATTTAATAGCAGCCGGTCTGCTCTGTGCAAGCCTGATCCTGTCAGATCTCAGAAGCTAAGCAGAGCAAGAGCTGGTTAGAACTTGAATTGGAGACCTCTTTAGAACACCAGCGGTTGTGTGTTTCTCCAGGTAAAGCTGGAGTTGCGTCAGGAAGGACATCCGGTGTAAAACATGCCAATTACCAATGCGGATCTGGCTGTATCCGCTGTGGCGACCCCGAACAAAACCGGGAGCAGCCGAATGAACAACATTTATTTAATATTTTTATAAGAAATGGTCAGAGCAGAGAACGATCCAGGGGTCTACATCAGGAAAGAAGAGCACTTTCTGCATCATGACAGTTACAGTTCAGATACGACTAAATCAAAACAAAGTTGCATCTGCAAGAGCAAGAAGTTTGCACTCAGTGATCATTACTGCATGGTGAAGATGTCATTTAATACTGTTTTCACAGGAAATATCAACCCTGCAGATGGCTAACATATTCTTCTGTTACAGTATACAGTAGGCATGTGAATCTCATCACTGACAATGACTCAATACACATCTTGATATACTATCAGCGATACGATAGCAATACATGATGCTACGATGCAATACGATTCACCCCTGTTCCCAATTCAATGTGATTTGATGTGTATTTGATGGCGATTCAATTCCTCACAATGCAATACGATGCGATTCAACATGATGCAAAGATATGATACCAAAAATTTAAATAAAAAAGCTCCAATTCAGTATGGCACTATGGTATTCTTCTTCTGATTCTACTAGAGGGAGAGGATTTACTTTACTCTTTATAAACAGCAAATTTACCAGATCCAACATTAAGGAACAGGAATCAGTTCCCTCATAAGTGGAATCTGCTTCATCACAACGTCAGAACTTAAACAGTAAACAGTAAGACACCATCACTCTCATTGACCAGAGTACCGCCTTGGCATAAGTAATTTGCGATACTTTTCTCACCAGAGTTTTGCTGGAGGTTTATACTCCGAGTGGAGTAGCAGTGACCGTATGGTTTAGCAGCACAGCATTCTTGACAAACAACCTGTATCTTGTGAAGTTTCCCATCTTTTTAAAAAACAGCCAAAGGATCTCCAAACGCCTGATTTAAATATTTCAGGTGCATCAAAAATCTCCAACCGCTCGCGGGCCTCCATTTTGTTGTGGTAGAAATGTGCTTTCTGGCTTGTTTCTTCTGTGTTCAAAACAAACCATGAAGTAGGGATGGTGCATTCAATGTGCCTCAGAAAAAAATCGATGCAAGTACGTAGCGAGCGATGTATCATGATCTCACCCATCAATTGAATCAATGCACACTGAATGAATCGATACACTTGCATCGTGCACATTTGTATCTAGATACCGATTTGTATTGACTAATCTCCACATGCCTAGCACACAGACAAGTGATGTTTGCTCACTGGCCCAACTGTTATGGTAGGTGGTATTCTTTTACTGATAAATTACTCCTACAGTTTCAGTTTCGTGTAGTTCCTCAGTCCAGTCAAAAACCATGTCAGTTTTTCAGCTTTTCATCAGAACAGCTCTTCATGCATCCAGACAACTTACAGCGGACTTGATTTTGTGTGTGTGTGTGTGTGTTACAAGAACTAGCACCGTCAGTTAGCTCAATCAAATCATCGTCTCGCTTGCGTTGTCCCATGTGCTTAAGCACGCAGATTTGTGTGTGTGTGTGTGTGTGCGCACGCGTGTTTGTGCGCCCGCAGAGTGCAATGGTATCAAACGTATGGAATCAAATTTGCACTCAAAATGCAATGCAACACAAATGAGACGAATAATCCATGACATGTGACATACCAATCAAATGACGAGGATCCACTCAGCAATTATATAATGCCAGATATGTTCCACTCCAATACAGGATATATAGGTGTGACAAATTTGGCATTCTAACCTCAAAATATAGCCAACACCGCCAGCAGCTTTCATATTTGGGTGATACCATAAGTTCCTGTGTTTATATATAATAAAGGAATTATTAACCTCGCTTGCTCGGTCTGCACGGGAATATAAGACTGAGGTGTTTACAGTATGGACCAAGTGTTAGCGAGGTCTGTGCAAAAATGTATCAAATTACATCTAATTGATTTTGGACATTTTTTTTTCCACATGACTTAAAATTAAGATGTGAATCAATGACACCAAGATTTTTAAACTTCTTCACAATTAGGTATGCCCCGATCCCGATACCAGAATTGGCCCAATCCTGTATTCATTTACTTGTAATCATAAAAGTTCTCCTACTATGTGACCAATACTCCTTTACAGCAGCATGATGTCAACCTCTCAACGGGAGATTCTCAAGCATACACGCTACGTAATTTCCGGACTATAAGCTGCTACTTTTTTTCCATATGTTTTGAACACTACGGCTTAAACAATGATGAAGCTAATTTATGGATTTTTACAGGCTTTCATGTAATTTACTCATAAGTTGAAATACATCCATCAGTGCTGTCCATTGATTGGCTGAAAGCCGCAATCCTCATGCAGAGTAAATTAATACACAGAGTATCCACATACAGCCTCCTGAGTTTGAAAAACAACATCTGAAAATACTTTAATTTCTCATGTGGCTGAAAAAAAAAATTCCTCTGTGACTTCTGCACTTTGTGCCAGTTGCTCCGTCAGAGCTCAGATCACAGTTTCAGCAGCGAAGATTGTCCATCAGGTTGTGAGTTTCAGCCCTTGCTGTGGATATTCAGGCCAATGGGAGAGCTGCTCGGTCCACTACAGGTGTAATCCATTTGTTGAATGTCTGTGGCGCTCCGTTTGGAGCCGATCTGCTCCAGCTCCTTGAACCGCACTTTGCGCCTCAAGTTTAAAGAGTCACTGCACCTCGTTAACGGCTCAGTTACCACAGGCTTCACACCATTCTGTGTGCACACGAGGAAATGATCCCATGATCCACAAAGAAAAAAATTTAATAATGTTAAAATTACTCTGTTTTGCCTCCATATGGTGCAGAGATGCTGGGCAACACCATGTGTGCGCAAAATGCCATGCTCCTTCAATATTACATGTTCTTTTTTTTGGGGGGGGGGGGAACTTACGGTATGTATTTGTGTATGTTACCGGTACGTATTTAATTAAAAGATTAAAAAATAGTGTGAAGAGTGAAAGGCTGTTTAGCTCAGTGTCACACATTGCAGATAAAAACAGAAACAGGCTCACAGCTGATAACACAGAAAAGCTTCCTTTCATCAAAAATAATCTGTCCCTTACATTTTCAAAAAAAAAAAAAGAAAGAAAGAAAAAAAGGCTTTTAGTCCACACAGACAAAGTTAGTTATGGACAGTTTCAGTTCTGTTCCTGCTGTTGTATATTTTGTAGCGCTGAACTCCACAGGTTACATTTAAGTGAGATGTCTGCCAGTGTCATGTTAGGAAACACACAGTTAATGTTAAAGGACAATTTGTTGTAGTCAAAAAGTGATGTTACACATATATTTTACATATTTTCATGAAAAAAGACACAAATGTGCAATTTACTGCATTTTATTTTTTTCTTGTGTAAAAACACCTTAGATGTGGTTTGACCAAAACAAATAATGTTAAACTTAAATAAAACAGGGATGAAGTAAGAGTCACTAGGTGTTCACAGGAAACAGTTATTTCTTTATTTATTTATGTTCATTGTTAGTTGGTTTTATCTTTTCTGTTTTGTTTTATCAGGTTCTTTTTATCTGTTTCTCTAAAACTGTATTGTGGCATTATTAGTTATTATTACGCTTATTGTTGCTATTATTATATTATTATTATTAATATATAAATAAAAAATATAATATAATCTGTAATACATTTGACTCTTACAGCTTAATGCTAACTTTAACACTGAAAACGCCATAGACATGCTAACGTGTTAGCATCTGTCTCATTTTTAAGTTATAAAATACATCTATCAACTTTTTCAGAAGAACATAACAGGTCAGTTTAACATAAAAAGGTAAAATATTACTCACAGATATATGCTCTTTAGGGTTTTAGCGGGGAAAAATCAAGATAAAACGAAATAAAACAAAGAACCGAAGCAGCACGAAATAAAACAAAGAACCGAAGCAGCAGATGGAAGCATTGCCTCACTGCTTCAAAGCAACGCCATACCCTGCTCTATTTGGGGAATGTCTGCCAATGTTCCCACGAAGACAGGGAGGAGAAGGACCATGGCAAACAGTAAACAGAGCGGAGAGGAGGGAAAATTCACAAAGTCCCTTCCTCTGCGGTGTGGCGCCATCCACGCTGACGTTGCTGCTGCTTTGATGAGCGCAGAATGGGGATGTTGCATTGACAATGAGAGAATCATATTTCAGCCCCAAAACATGCATGACACCAGCTGCGCGCGCGTATGTGTGTCATGCATGGGCATGACACACAAAATGCATGCAAAATAAAATTCTTCTTCTTACTTATAAGGTTTTGAATAATCAGGTCCCATCTTATCTTAGGGACCTCGTAGTACCATATCACCCCAATAGAGCGCTTCGCTCTCAGACTGCAGGCTTACTTGTAGTTCCTAGGGTTTGTAAGAGTAGAATGGGAGGCAGAGCCTTCAGCTTTCAGGCTCCTCTCCTGTGGAACCAGCTCCCAATTCAGATCAGGGAGACAGACACCCTCTCTACTTTTAAGATTAGGCTTAAAACTTTCCTTTTTGCTAAAGCTTATAGTTAGGGCTGGATCAGGTGACCCTGAACCATCCCTTAGTTATGCTGCTATAGACGTAGACTGCTGGGGGGTTCCCATGATGCACTGTTTCTTTCTCTTTTTGCTCTGTATGCGCCACTCTGCATTTAATCATTAGTGATCGATCTCTGCTCCCCTCCACAGCATGTCTTTTTCCTGGTTCTCTCCCTCAGCCCCAACCAGTCCCAGCAGAAGACTGCCCCTCCCTGAGCCTGGTTCTGCTGGAGGTTTCTTCCTGTTAAAAGGGAGTTTTTCCTTCCCACTGTAGCCAAGTGCTTGCTCACAGGGGGTCGTTTTGACCGTTGGGGTTTTACATAATTATTGTATGGCCTTGCCTTACAATATAAAGCGCCTTGGGGCAACTGTTTGTTGTGATTTGGCGCTATATAAAAAAAATTGATTGATTGATTGATTGATGTGTGGTTAAATTTTTCCAAATGACGGAAATCCACCATGGTGATGGCGAACTTTAACCCATGCCTTATTGTCTAGTTATGCAACACATTATTCCTAGTATTATATTGACATCTGACAGCAAATTAATGAAGTACTGGTAGTTAATAATGATGGGTGTAAGACTAATGGCACGGACCAATCCTCCCTGAATGATGGAGTAGTATTTTTATTTTACAAACATGCTGAAAGGCAGCCAAAGGAGGGCACTAGAGGTGCCTGGCCCTGACACAGGTACATTTATACAGGCTTCCATGTTTTGGTCTGATTCCTCGTTTCTTTTGGGTTTAAAGTAAGACTGTAAAAAAAAAAAAAAAAAAAAAAAACCTATGGCTTTACTTTACAAAATGTGCCCTCAAAATGCAGGCAACAGGTAATCCACGTATCGGAAAATACCGATCCAACCCGCGACATTTTCCGATACCGGAGAAGAACTAGTGTGAATCACTGAATTGTCTGTTCGTTGAGCACGGATTTTCCGAAAAATTAACTGAATTGTTGCTGAAAATGTGTGCTAAATAGTTAGCCGCTTCACTGTCCAGAGGCTGTAAAACACCAGCTCAGCGTGCAGCCGAGGACAGCAAATAGAGATTCTGTCTGCTGAAAGGGAAAAGTCTCCATTAAGATCCTTTAATCCATTAAAATCGTGAGTGTCGACGATATTTATTTTACAGTTGAAAGGCTTCGAGTTTAACAAAAGTTCGAAGTTTGCGCAGCACTTAAACAGCGAGAGAGGAAGAAAAAGAGCGAGATGGAGGGAGAAAGAAAGTGAGCGAGAGAGAAGAAAGAGAGTGAGCGAAAGACAGAGAGAGGGGGAGACAGGCAGAGAGAGAGCAGAAGGAGAGATAATGCTGTCTTTTCTCTTTAAGTCTATAAAAATAAGGCTATAAAAGTCTATAAAAATAAAAGTACTTTTACCAAAACATCAAATCTAGGCTTTAATGCACCTTTTGGCAAAATGTAGCTCAACTTTCAGGTCTCCTTTTTTTAAGAAAATCCTCATAAAATCAACAACAATAAAAATAATGATAATAATATTAAAGCAAACAGAGCTCTGGTATCGGATCGGAAAAGTATCAGTATCGGCAGATATCCAAATTCAGGTTGGGGGAGTAGTTAGATGGAGCAGAATGGCACAGCACAACTGGAGCGAGACTTGACAGCATGACGTTTCAAGTAATGGAAAAAAACCCGCTGGATTTAATGTAATATCCACAAATAATGAAAGAAAGCCTTAACGACAACAGCTCTTGGCGGACGTGGATACCCGGAACCGACAATGGTAGATTGCATCGCGGATTTAGAAAACTACATCGATGACTACTACCAGGCCTGTTGCTCGGACATGGTTTCTCTGGTATGTACAAAGATGACAACAACCCGTGTAAACGTAAGAAAAAGGATTCTCTACAGACACGGAGGATCTCCAGACAACGGAGGTGGAGGTAAGCGTGCTCTGTTCGATAAACATGAAGCTGGATTCGCTTATGGCGTTACACACGGAGATTAAAAACATTCAGGTAACCCTCAAGTTTGCATATAAAAAAATAGAACGGCTGCAGTCTGAAAATACCACTCAATGCATCGGTGGAGTTATTAAGCAAGAAAACAGACACGCTAACCAAAGAAAACAAGACGACAAATGAAATAATACCGGATATTCAGTCTAGGAGCATTGGTGACAACTTAATTTTCTCAGGGATACCAGAAAACCCCGCCTCAGATGATCCAGAAACCCTCTTAAATGACTTCATGGTTTCCAAGCTCAAACGTCCGTCTGCTACTGTTGACAACATCACTTTTCATCTTGTGTACAGACTTGGTGGACCCAGGAGCAGAAGACCTCAGCCCATCATCGCCAAACTGGAACATTACAAGCATAAAGACCTCATTAAAAGTAAAGCCAGAGAGCTCAGAGGGACCAACCTTGGAATAAACGACCAGTTTTCCAAAAGAAATCAACGACTGCAGAAAGATTCTTTACCCAATCATGAAACAGCACAGGCAGAATAATGAATGAGCATACTTGGTTGTAGATAAACTGTATATAGATGGTCACATGTATCGGAATCCAGCCACAACCTCTCGGCTCTTCTGAGGATGTCCGCAGTGTTAAGAAGATGGATAATTTAAACACGCCCCCACAGTCTCCCCTTAAACTGCATGCGCACCTTAACTCGCTTACACTCACTCAGTATGCACAGGTATAATTTATGTTTTATGTATGTCGTACTTGTGTCCATTTGTCTTTTAGGAGAGCCTTTTCAATATGTAGTAGAATTCTTTTTTTCTTTAATATGCATCCTCTAAAATTGGTCTCATGGAATGTACGTGGCATTCGCTCACAGGCAAAGAAAGTAAAAATCATGAATCACATTGCAAAAGATATTAGTCTTCTACAAGAAACATCTATCTAAAGCAGAGGAAAATTTACTGACTGGCCCAATATTCAGTCAGTGTTTTTCAGCTTGTTATAACAGCAGACAAAGAGGAGGAAGTACATTAGTTCATAGAAGAGTTCCATTCATTCTTAATAACTCTGACAGATCCTGAAGGTCGGCATATAATAATCCAGGCAAGTACTTCTAGTGAAATATTTACAATTGTTAATTTACACTCAACAAAAATATAAACGCAACACTTTTGGTTTTGCTCCCATTTTGTGTGAGATGAACTCAAAGATCTAAAACTTTTTCCACATACACAATATCACCATTTCCCTCAAATATTGTTCACAAACCAGTCTAAATCTGTGATAGTGAGCACTTCTCCTTTGCTGAGATAATCCATCCCACCTCACAGGTGTGCCATATCAAGATGCTGATTAGACACCATGATTAGTGCACATGTGTGCCTTAGACTAACCCACAATAAAAGGCCACTCTGAAAGGTGCAGTTTTGTCACACAGCACAATGCCACAGATGTCGCAAGATTTGAGGGAGCGTGCAGTTGGCATGCTGACAGCAGGAATGTCAACCAGAGCTGTTGCTCGTGTATTGAATGTTCATTTCTCTACCATAAGCCATCTCCAAAGGCATTTCAGAGAATTTGGCAGTACATCCAACCAGCCTCACAACCACAGACCACGTGTAACCACACCAGCCCAGGACCTCCACATCCAGCATGTTCACCTCCAAGATCATCTGAGACCAGCCACTCGGACAGCTGCTGAAACAATCGGTTTGCATAACCAAAGAATTTCTGCACAAACTGTCAGAAACCGTCTCAGGGAAGCTCATCTGCATGCTTGTCGTCCTCATCGGGGTCTCGACCTGACTCCAGTTCGTCGTTGTAACCGACTTGAGTGGGCAAATGCTCACATTCGCTGGTGTTTGGCACGTTGGAGAGGTGTTCTCTTCACAGATGAATCCCTGTTGACACTGTCCAGGGCAGATGGCAGACAGCGTGTGTGGCGTCGTGTGGGTGAGCGGTTTTCTGATGTCAATGTTGTGGATCGAGTGGCCCATGGTGGCGGTGGGGTTATGGTATGGGCAGGCGTCTGTTATGGACGAAGAACACAGGTGCATTTAATTGATGGCATTTTGAATGCACAGAGATACCGTGATGAGATCCTGAGGCCCACTGTTGTGCCACATCCAAGAACATCACCTCATGTTGCACTAGGATAATGCACGGCCCCATGTTGCAAGGATCTGTACACAATTCTTGGAAGCTGAAAATGTCCCAGTTCTTGCATGGCCGGCATACTCACCGGACATGTCACCCATTGAGCATGTTTTGGATGCTCTGGACCGGCGTATACGACAGCGTGTACCAGTTCCTGCCAATATCCAGCAACTTCGCACAGCCATTGAAGAGGAGTGGACCAACATTTCACAGGCCACAATTGACAACCTGATCAACTCTATGCGAAGGAGATGTGTTGCACTGCATGAGGCAAATGGTGGTCACACCAGATACTGACTGGTATCCCCCCCAATAAAACAAAACTGCACCTTTCAGAGTGGCCTTTTATTGTGGACAGTCTAAGGCACACCTGTGCACTAATCATGGTGTCTAATCAGCATCTTGATATGGCACACCTGTGAGGTGGGATGGATTATCTCAGCAAAGGAGAAGTGCTCACTATCACAGATTTGGACTGGTTTGTTAACAGTATTTGAGGGAAATAGTGATATTGTGTATGTGGAAAAAGTTTTAGATCTTTGAGTTCATCTCATACAAAATGGGAGCAAAACCAAAAGTGTTGCGTTTATATTTTTGTTGAGTGTATATGCTCTCAACAATGATGACCCAAACTTTTTTCATACATTGTATTCACAGATTTCTAATTTCATGGCCAATTCAGCAGTCATCATTGGAGGGGA